>NW_024373923.1:607232-629106 GCF_014805655.1 Passer montanus
AGGAAGGAAGGAAGGAAGGAAGGAAGGAAGGAAGGAAGGAAGGAAGGAAGGAAGGAAGGAAGGAGAGGAGTAAAAAACATAAGTACAGACACCCTTTTAAAGCACAGCAGTGGGGGAATTGAACAGCACCTAATTAAAAAATAAGCAAAAAAAGAAAGAAAAGAAAAAGCAACAGATTATGTAGTATTCTTTTTGCTTGTGATGAAGTTGTGTAACTCTCTTGCTAGGGCAATGTGACACATTAAGTTCTGTTCATGAAAATCAGCTTCCAGCCACATCTTCCATGGTGCTCCCAGCCTCATGCCCATTATCTCCACCACTCTTATTTCTACCTCCATCCCAGTTAATTCTGCAGATTTGTGCTGGAGCCTCAGACTCAGCCATCACCCCTCTGGCAATAACACGGGATGGCATCAGAGTGCATGAGAAGACCATGATCCAGAGGGAGTAATATGCAAAAGTACAGCCCAAGTGACTTTACAGATAGGTTTTTACATTAATCAAGACATAGCACTTGGCAAAAATGTCCAACCTCCCATCACCTTCTCAGTATCATTCCATAAGGCAGAATCAAAACTTGGGCAGGGCCTCAGGAATGATTTTGCTGCTTTCAAGGTCACAAGAAAGACACAATCCAAAGGCTATGAAAGGTTTCTAAATTTAAAACAGACCCACTTACTATGGTAGGCAATTGAAACTGTTTATCCACTTTGAACAGATAGAATTACCTAATCCTTCTATGATTAGAGGCTAGTGAAGTTAAGTTAATTCTGTTTCTGCAGGCGCTGCTGCCTTTGATGGAAGCAGCTCATCTCGGGGAATGGCCTGCTGGTGCGATGGCGAAACAAATAGTTTTGTCCTTTTGAGCTGAGGAAAAAAAATTTGCTATTGATTTTGGCTTAAGAGTGGTAAGTGCTTTCTGTACGATTCTCATCATGGCTTGAGAGCTGTTATTTTGGGCATTAGCCTCACATACCTTGATGTGGAAGACTGCTGCAACACAGGGCCCTGCAGAAATCTTCTGAGGGGATCCTTAGGCCTCTCCTGGTTTTGGTTTTCCAGCTGGGAAAAGAGGGCTGAGTATATGAAACATCCTCTCTACTGCCACATTGTTCAATATGCTTGACAACCTGCACATATTGATTATTTTGGGAGAAAGGTCAAAAAAAACAGAGGACCCCTGATGTTTTTCTACCTAAGCCTGGGGGTGGTTTATCAAGAAAGACCAAAAAAACTATTGTCTAAACTCCCTTTTAAAACCAACAGCCTTTCAGGTCTTTCAGGCTGGTTACAAAGGGTAAGAACTGCTTTTTAAAGCAGTGTGGAGTTGAAAAGGACAGAGGCAGCGAGCCTGGCAAAGCTCTGCAGCCTGGCAAGGCTTGTACAGCAGCGCTGAAATGAGCAGATCTGTGGGGCATGATCAGAAGCGCAGGCAGGGGAGGCAGAAAAGGAATTACTGTGATGGTGCAGCACACTTTGAAGATCAACATCATAAAAGCCAGGCTTTAAAATGGTCCTTCCACTCAGGTAGATGCCCTGCACTTTGCAGCAAGAGTGCTTGAGCCAGTAATAAATCTTCATCCCTTGAGGCCATCTAAGACACAAAATTTGCTGCTTTTTTTTCCATGTCAGCCTTCTGCATAACCAGAACAAACTCATTTAGTTTGCCGCTTTTAGCTGAGTGTAAAATAAAATATTCCCCTTGTAGTTATTAGTTACATTGAATATGAACTACAGAGAAATCCTCTGTTGTGAAGAGCAGCTCTATATATAAGGATAGTATGGAAAATCCTAAGTCCAAATCTGAAAACTAGAAGTAGAGCAAATGAAAAAACATTTTTTTCCAAAAAAAACAAAAAGAAAGAAAAAAGTCCTGAATTGTAGGCTTAAAAAAAATGCACTTGCTTGAGAAGTTTCCAAGAAAACCCAAAAGGAAAATTATCTCAGGTTGACATTTCAAACCAAAAATTATGATTTATAAAAATATGGGGGACTTCTACTGGGAAGAAAAAAAATGGCAGCTTAGGTTGTACTGTAACACAATATTTCACCTTGTTTTGAAATGAACACTCAAAATGGTTTTGTTCTGTTGAATTTCTCACCAGCAAAGTTTTGTGTATGCATGAATGTAGAGGTGACCTTCTCTTGCCAAAAATTAAGTTTGACAAAACTGTATTTCTTGGCAGAAGTTCTTTCCTCCTGAAATTTCAATAAGCCTTAACTTTAAGAAATAGATATGTTTAAACAGAATGGAGATGAGAAAACCAAGAGATTCTGGGCTAGACACTGGGATAGCTGAGGTGCTGGGTCAGCTGGAGAGCAGAGCAAAAAAATCCATCATCAGAGAGGGTCACTGATGAAAAGAGTCATTGATGAATTGTGCATCAGTATCTTCAGCTATGAACCTTGGTCACGTGTGAAAGCCTGGGTGTGGGAGGGTTGTGAATGAAGGTTTGTTCATGGAGGCACAATAAAATAATGTTTTTGGAGAATTTTTACCCCAGAGCACATACAGACACAGTTATAACAAAACTTCATAACAAAAGGTTATTATTCCTTTCCCTGTGCCCAGCTACAAGTGCTTTCCCACCTACCAAGACAAATACCATGGTAAGAAAAGGACTTTCTTTTGTCTAGAAAGTGGCAAGTGCTGCCCACAGGGCTGCTCTGGCCAGAGACCTCCACCTACGGTGAGACAGGATTGCTGCAGCTGCATTGTCAGGCTGAGAATGCCACATGGAGACACAGGGCTCACCACACAATCCAACAAATGGCCAATTGAGAGCCTTTTCACCACACTTGGCTCCAAATCAGGCATCCAGCCACGACCAGTGCTGGCTGAGGCTATCAGAGATGTCACACCAGTCAATTTATAACTTGAGGAGCCACTTTAGCATCAAACATCAAACTGCTCCTGCTGCCTACTCCTAGGCACCAATCCTTGGAGCACTGAAGAAGCTTCTGGTGGAATCTACCACTTTTTCCTTTTGGTGAAAGTTATCTTGAGATGTAGGTGGTCTCAAAAGTAAAAGTCATCCTGGCTGGTCACCCTACTCACTGGTAGAACTCCAAAGGACAGTACTTATAATTTTAAATCTGATGATTCAGAAGCTCACCCCACTGACTCTGGGGAAAAATGAATCAAAGATGAACAGCTCAGATGGCAACAATCACCCTTTAGATTTGTTTGTGCACTGAAAGAGGTATTTTGTACCCAACAGGTTACATTCTATTATGAAGATCCCACATTTGGTAAAGCAAAAATCAACATCTTGCTGCCACACAATATATTGAAGATCACTAAAAGCTTCAGGAAATTAAGAGAACAACAAAAGATGCTTTGTCAGAGTGAAGATAGTGCCTTTGGGTGGGTCTGTGTGTGTATTTTGTGTAAAAAGTGCTCAAAATTCTGGTGACTTTATAGGAAGAATTCTACTCCCCCTGCATTTCAGGAGGCTGAGAGCAACACTTGCAGCCCCATGGTCTGCTCTTGTTCAGGGGAACAAATGCCAGTGCCATGGGGTATTGCATGGTCTAATGAGAGCAGGAGAAAATATAATCAAGATTGTTCCACAGCTGCCTCTGTCCTTGTAGGAGAGATTTCTGTGAGGTGCATCAGGCAATCAGAGTGCAATGCCTGTGCACTGAGCTGGCAGGAGAGGAGTCACCCACTTCTGGGGCTGGTGAGTGCTCAAGCCCCTTTTTGACTTTGTAATAGGAACAAGATGAGCACATGGAAGAGGGGAAGACATTGCTTGCAGCAGGGGAATTGAAGTAGAGGGAGACTCACTGTTGACATTTCTACAGTATCTAACCCTGCTACAGCCTACTTCAAAATCATCCCCTCCCCTTTGCTTGTCATGTTCTAAAATAAACAATGCAATCATAGATTCAGAGCATCTCAAGCTGTATGGGAACCATAAGGTCATCAAGTACAACTCCTTGCAGGACTATTAAAACAGAAACACATTTCTAAGAGCATCTTCCAGATACTCTTTGAACTCTGACAGGCTTGATCCCTATGTGGTTGATGGATTTTTATTAACTTTATAGCATGATATCCTTTCCTTAAGCTGCTTTAAGTACCACACTGACGAAACTTAAGAGAATTCATATTTCCTAATTTTTCAATTTTCAGTTTTGTCTGCACCCAGTAATTCCTACATGGACAGGGCTTGCCATGTGCTCACCAGGTTTACAAAGTTTACTACTTTTTTTTTTTCTTTCTTTCTGGCTTTTTTTTGGCAGGGGGGTATGAAATAGAGGTTTAGAAGTCTAATTTTCACCTACCTTTCTGTTAATTGTAGTTCTGACACTTAAGCTATATATTTTTTTACTAAGTTATTTCATTCAGCTAGAAAAGTATTCAGATATGCATTCATCAGGAGCAATCACAGGGACTGCCTACACAAATATTACATCTGCCTCACACTGAAAGCATCTTGAGCCATAATGTTCCTTGTTACTGGGAGGCCTGAGCCCTGGAATACAGACCACAGAAAATTGCTACTTCCCAGAAAAGAACTGCAGCTTAAACACATCTCTAGTAAGACTTTAATGTATTTGTGGAAAGCAGTTATGAGATAAACACTCATGAGACATGCAGTGGTTATCAGGAGATGATCTCTAGGATGTGTGGGAACTACACCTGAGGGGATGGCAAGAGAAAAGCTGACCAACGGGAAGAAAACCTGTAGTCAGAACTTTGCAAAATTGCAATCCACATCTTCACTGCAGAGGGGAAAAAAAAATTTAAAAAACCACTTAAATAGTAAGGAAGAAAAAATTGAAGATCACTGGCTCAATAATGACTATTTGCTTTGATAGAAACCCAGAATGGTTTGGGTTGGAAGGGACCTTAAAGATCATCTCATTCCAACCTGCCATGGGCAGGAACACCTTCCGCTAGGCTTCTTTTTTTAAGACTGCTAAAGCACTTGCTCTGCTGGTTAGGATGTTATTATTCACTCTGAGGTGAATAAGTGATGTCTTCTGCTGGTCTTCTTTCACTAAACTGTGTCTCAGCCAAGAATCATAAGGTTGTGCAAGTAAAAAGGGAGAAAACTGCTATGGAACTATATAAACACCTATTTAAAAATGAAATTGTTGAAATAACAAAAATACAGTACTGGGTTCAGTTCTAGCAGTGTGTACATATCTCTGCTGGTATCAATGAAACTGAGGCTATTAACACCAGCAGAACATGTGATCCATAGCTATAAGTTCTGGTCACACCAGAACAGTTCCAGGAGGCAAATGTTTTATTTGGTACAAGAAAATGAGGTATCTAATTACATGTCCAATTCAAAATATGAGATAGCCTTATCCATGTTATGCAAGCTCATAAGGCATCCACAAAATATTCAACTATATAATTCACCCAAAAAAAAAAGTTATCAAACAGGTGCCCAATAGTACTCAAAAACAACCCAACAGATTAATTTGCTAAGATTGTATTTCTTTGCAACTTTCTTGACCTTTACAGTAAAGCCTAATTCCAATTAGTTCAGTTATAAAGTCCATAACTCTTGTAGGTACTGCAAGTGTGCAACACATTATCATTTTACAATGTTCTCCCTGATTTGCAGCACAAAACATGCACTCCTTATGGGAATTTGTTGGCAGGCATTTAGGGCAGCTGGAAGTGATCATGAAGTGCAATTACTGTCTGTGCATATCCACATCTGGAAAACAGTTCTTTGCAGATTTTAAAATAGCCCTAATGAAGAATGGAACCTTGTGCTTGAATCGATGGAAAGGGTGAAGGGGTCTCAACGCCAAATTTGTAAGGGAGCTAGAATAAAAAGAACACACTGTACAGAAATAGAAAATAATTAACGGAAAATTAATTATTGTCAGAAATATTTGCCATCACTCTTCATGGAAGGAAGAATATCATCCATGGGCAGGGGTGAAGGGAAGTTCTCCCTCACATAAAGTACCTAACATTAGCCGTGTAACATTTAACGGTGATGACACCGGCTGACGGATGTTAGGTGATATTATCTCTAACACGTAATCTCACCATGTCTCGTGGACAGGAAAACACCAGTTGGTGTGAGACATGCAGAGAGGTTTGCTGAGAAAAGTCTAAAGGCAAAATGGACACAACCCAAGAAATACCAGCATTATCTTTGAGAGGTTGACTTGAGGGTTCCCTGTGATGACACTGACTGCACCATGTGCTGGGTCTAGTGCTCTTCTTGCTTTGGACAATCTCCTCAAGTAAAGTGAGCAGCATTTATTACCACATCCCTGTGATCTTGGCCACCTTGGCCACATTTGTAGTTGGTTCAGGATGGCAGTGAGCTGAGGATGGTCACTTTGTGACATGCTGCAGGTACCTCTTAGTGAACTTGCTCAAGAGCCCTTTCCTGGAAATGCCCCTAGTTCAGCCACACTTTTCCCTAGTGTCCTCCCAATATTGAGATCTCTCAACTCAAGCTCTAAGCCTTGGATGCTGCTGCTCCTCAGCACCTCCAAAAATTTTCCAAATACAACATAAAGAATGTAAAGCAGAACACACAGTAATTAAGACACACTTAAAAGTATTCCAAAATCTCTTTAAAATTGCTTCTATTTTTCATCATGGGTTATGCAACTACAAAGACTTTCACTCCCCTCTAAACAAATGTAATTCCTTTTTCTCCTTTATGCAATCAATACTCAGGTTTTAATCCTTCCTCATGTGTGCTTTGGGATAAAGATACAATCAACCTCTTCTCACCGGTGATTAAGGACTGAGGGAAACGGCCTCAAGCTACACCGGGGTGGTTCAGGTTGGACATAAGGCAGAATTTCTTCACTGAAAGGGTTGTCAGGCACTGGAAGGGGATGCTCAGGCAGATGGTGGAGTCACCACCCCTGGAGGTGCCCGAGAAATGACTGGACGTGGCACTCAGTGCTCTGGTCTGGTTGACAAGGTGGGGGTCAGCCCAAGGCTGGACTTGAAGATTTCATAAATCTTTTCCAGCCTCAGTGACCTCTTCTGATCACTTGGGCACAGATCTCAGAGCAGCATGCTCTTCCCAGTCTTGCAGGCAAGAAACCATCCCACCTGCTGAAATCTGCCATAAACATTCTCTGCCTTCCTCCTTCCCCACATTTCGTTATTGATGCTGCCAAATACCTTCTGCTTTCTGTCCTGCAGGGAGGTGCATACTTTTGTTGGAGTCTAAGATGTGCAGTTTGCAATACTTATTTTGACCTGTTCCATTTGAAATAATCTTTGAAGGATGCATGTGGGCACTTCAGGCTCCTCCCTTTTTCTTTTTTTCTCAGATCACCTGTCTAAATCATTGAGTTTCATTAATTCCCACAGAAGGTGAGTCATGTTCTACGTGAGCATGTCTACATTTAAAATATTAATTATTTTTAACAGGCCTAAGCTAAATTAGAAAAGTAGTTAACACAAATATAAACAGACTTCTGCCAACATAAGAGAGGATAATGAGACAGGTTTTTGCAACCCAGCTAAGAGGTTTTCTTTATTTTTTTCTTTTTCTTGAGTGACAAAAAAAACAACTAAAACAACAAAAGCTTTAAGAGAGTGAAGTGAAGGCTAGCAAGGCCAGAACAGCTGAGGTGGGAATAGTGGATTTCTGCTGTGTTGAACTAACCCTGCTACCTGCACAGGAGCATCCATGCAGGATGCTCTGTTACCTCTCTCACAAGCACACACCATGGCCGGCTGACACGCTGCCCAGAGCAAGGAATGACCCCAGATTTCCTCACTGGCTGCAGCCTCCAGCTGGCTTTTCTGCACAGTGGAGCAAAAAGAAAAAGTATAAACTGTTTCTCCAGCAAGTCGTGAATTTATTCATCACCTCAGTGCTCCCCAGGCATGGGCAGGACCTTGCCTGTAAAGCAGAGCACGTTTTGGCAGCACTCAAGGGTGGGTGTTTCTGCCAGAGCGGCTCTCCGAACACTCTTTGTACAGCCAGATTTCATCAGAACAAAGCCAACACTAATGCAAGGCTAGGTCTCTCTAATGGTGTTTTATTATGAGTAAACATTGGGCTAAGCACAGCTGTATTAAGTGGATTTTGGATTCTTTAGTTGTAAAGAACCCTTGGGAGCATCTGTCCCTACATTAACATCACAGCGAGTATGGGTTTTCACCCAGTAATTCCTGCAGCAAGCCAATAATTTTTGTTAGAAACTGGAAGATCTCAGGAAAGGCTTTGAGGGCTTTGCAATGTTCCTGAACCTATCTCTTGTCCTGGGAATCTCTGCCTCATTATCACCCACCTGACTTCCTTCATGTTGCACACACAGGACACTCTCACCCTTTTTGGGGGACCCAGGGGGGAGAACAACTAAAATGTCTATTTTATTGTTTTAAATGTCTATTTTATTGTCTATTGTTTTTAAATGGCTATTTTAGTTGTTTTACTTTCTTCATGGCCTGCCTGCTGTGGATAAAAGCTGCTCTTAGGTACATCTCAGGCAAAGGCACATTATTATTAATATTAATAGTAGTAGTATTACTATTTATCAAAGATATTAGTAGGACAATAGATGCACAAACGAAAACCAAAATCCTTGAAGGATTCAAAATACAAAAAACAGAGAAAATGCTAAACAAGTAGTAATGTCAAGTGCTTTATAGATGCATTTTCTCTGCAAGTGTCTTTGCACTGGTGTGTCCAGGGCAGGGAACGGGGCTGGGAAGGGGCTGGAGCCCCAGGAGAGGCTGAGGGAGCTGGGAAGGGGCTGAGCCTGGAGCAAAGGAGGCTCAGGGGGGACCTTGTGGCTCTGCACAGCTCCTGCCAGGAGGGGACAGCCGGGGGGGTCGGGCTGTGCTCCAGGGAACAGGGACAGGAGGAGGGAAATGGTCTCCAGCTGCATCAGGGGAAGATTTTATTAAATATTCAGAAAAAGTTCTTTCCAGAAAGAGCTGCCCAGCCCTGGCAGAGGCCTCCTGGTCAGTCCCCATCCTTGGAGGGATTTAAAAGCTGTATGTATGGATGTCGCACTTGGGGAGAAGGATAAATGGTAAACAAGGTGGAGGTGCTGGGCTAACAGTGATCTTAGAGGGTTTTTCCAACCTTAACCATTCCATGATTAGAAAATTGATGCTTTCATGAAGAATAATTTTTAATTAACACTAGTTTCTTTCCCACATAGAGCTTTTAAAAATTTGTTCTATACTAGAAGCACAACTAAATGACAAATATTTTTTACTGAAGGAAGATTGTCATGAAGGTCTCAGGGGTGTATTTTGCTGCCTGCCATCCCATTCTCACCTGAAAGCTGGACTCACCAGCAAGACTAAGCCTCCCTTAACACTTCACTGTCTGAGATTTCTCAAATGTTCAACTTCCCTTCAATAAGAAGAGAAATCATGATATATTACAGAAGGTTTAGCAGTAAATTCCAATCTCCCTGAGTCACAATATTCAAAATATTTTGGGGGCTGAATTCATTTAAAATTATATGTTAGGTGGAAAATCATAATAAAACTGATATCCTGTCTCTGTGCCCCCACCCCCAGAAATTATTCAGGAAGAAATTTCTGCCCAGAGTTATTTTTCCCACTTCTCAGAAGGAAAGAAAAGCATAAGGAAAGTAATGCATTTTCCAATAGATACATACTAAGCCTGTGACAAGGTATAAACTCAACATCAACACATCATTTCTAGCACTACACAGATTTCTCTCTGCTGGAAGCAGGAGTACAATTACACATAAGCCTCCAGACAGCTGGCCTGCAGTAGGACTTTTTCAACACTTTGAATTTGAGATGGATGAGAAAAAGAAAAAGCAGCTATGCCACAAACCTGGTGGGAGAAGTTTTGCCTATGGGAGATGATGAATATTCAAATCACAGCTTGCATGAAATGCCATAGCACCTTAGTCAAACAGAGCTTGAAACAAAATTGCTCCTCAGCCATGTTGGGTCTGGTCCACAGTTCAAAATGCTTCAGTTCAAAACACCAAAAATAAAAAGTATATAAAAATTTAGTTTTTACTATTTAAAAGAAAACACTCAAAGAAATAATATTTCTTCTCTCAAATCCCTCTCTTTTCCAAGGCCAGCATTCAGTGCAATTTGCATTCTCTGTCTTTTTGTTCCAAAGATCTTCAGGCATACACAGGTTAAAAAAGGTTGGCCTGACAGAATCCCTCATGTCTTTGATCCTAGATAATTGTCTCACGCATGCTCACCCTGTCCTCTCCTGTCCCATAGTTTATCCTTCCACTGACAGGGAAAGACTCACGCTAACAAAGACAGCCTGACAAATGTTTGGGGATAAATTCATTTACTGTATCAAATACTTTGCCTGCTTGTACAGAAGGTGTAAACAGTAATAAATTGGCAGTCATGAAATTAATGATGACTGTAAATTACTGAGGTACTTAACTTCTTCTGCCAAGCGTCTCCTGAACAATAAATAAGAGGAAAATGTATTTGGAGATAAGGAAGACCTTATAAATATAGTAAATTAAATTATGGTGCTCAGGGAAGTCTGGAACAAATATATCAGTAGGTCCATGTGATAAGCAGTTGCTGATAAGAGACGTACACCCAGTTTTTTGTGGGGGTCCCCAGTTCACAGTGACCAACATTATTTATCATTTCTTATTTCTCACAGATCAGAGCTGGATGGGAAACACAGTGAAAGTATCCAAACACCTAAAGAAAAACAACATTGTGTATTGCCCTGTTCTAGGTGCTTGGCAGGGATGTAGTGTGATGAATGAACAGCTCAGGGGTAGCAATCAAAGGGGGTTCATTCAGTGTCAGAGATAAAAGCTGCCCTGCAGGGACTGAGTCCCTTCTAGTGGTAAGAGTAATAGCCAGCCCTCTGCAATTCCAAAGGCACCTCAGGAATTGGGAGGAAGGTCCCTGCTGGTACCCACATCCAGCAAATGGAGAGAAGAAGACCCTAAGTCCCATTTCCATTTCAACAAATTTCCAAACTCTTGCTCAAACTCTTGAGCCAGGGCTGGGTTCTCCTAAGCCAAGGAGAAAGAATGACAGCCTTAATTATAATTCGCCTCCTATATCATCCCATTTTCTCTCCAACAGCAGAAAAACCTTTATTCAGTGGAGAAGGTGGGGACCCCAGAAATTATTACTGTCACCTTGGAGTCTTTTCACCCTTGTCCCTGCATCTGTCACCCCCTGCTCTGCCTCATTGTGGAAGGAGAGCTGGACACAGGCAGTTCTGACAGCCTGAGGAAAGCAGACCCTTGTGGAAGGAAACTCATTTTCCTGAAGCCTTGAGTTTCCTTTTTTTTTCCTTCCATGAAGGGATGGAAGAGTGATGTCAAGGGACATTGGATCCTGCCCTTCAAGTATGGTGAATCAGCCAAGGGGTCCAGCCAAAGCTGCACAGCTTTCCCCAAATGCTGCCCCTTCCTAATTCTTCTTCCCAAGTCATTTGCTTACACTATCTCTGGCTGCCTTCTCCCCACCTGCCACTCAATCAGAGAGAAATGTCAAATGTCTCTGCCATCAGCCATGCCAGGCATGCTATAAAAAGCAGCTGTCTTCCTGACAAACTGTGCTCTCTGAAAGTCCTGTCTTCAACTTTTCTGTCATTTGCAGTCTTCCTTTAATTTTATTTTTAACACTCTGTCGGTCTGTCTCGCTAGGATCACTCTGTAGCAAGGGCATCCCAGAGGAGCACATTCCTCTCCACTACACCCTGCAGGAGCAAAGACACTTGGGAATGCCATAATCCCAGTGCTCCCAGGAATAAACTGAGCAGTGCAATCACCCCATGGCGTGTTTAAACCCTCCTGGGAGGGAGATGCTCACAGGGGAACTCTGCAGTGACAGGTCCCGTCACCACCACACTCCATTCACTCCAGGCATGGCCCAAGGCACCCTGCTCATCCTCTTGGGCACTCCCACCACAAACAGGCAGCACAAGTCAGAGCAACTTTGGGGTTGCCCAAAGTGACTTTGGGAGCCACATTTAAGGAGAGCTGAACAGGGTTTACCTGAGCAGGTCATCTAACCTGGTACCAGCACTGCAGCCCTCTCCTGCATGTGGGCATGTTCCTCATTTGATGCTGAGGCTGGTGGGCAGGCAAACACTAGGGTTGAAAAGCTGAGAGCAACAAAAAGCTGTTGACTTTCTGTGAGAAAATTGCATATTCTGTGCTCTTGTCCAGAGAAGTAGCATTGTGGGGATTTATAATACACCCGCCTATTTCCAAAATTACTTGGTTGAAAAAGGGTTTCTTTATGGGAAAAGGGTAGTGTTCCTCCTTCTTTTCCCACTGTAAAAGGCTTCCAGCTGGAAATACTTAGAATTTCATCTCCTTCAGTGTAAAAGGACACAGCCAGATCTCACCCTGCCTACTGAACACCCCCAGCCTGAATACTGACAATGCACAAGCTCCCTCAGTTCCAGGTCTTTCTGGAATTAACACTCTCCAACCTGCCTCCTGGTGAACCATTAGGAGCTCAGGTAGGAAGGAAAAGTGGGAGCTTTGGGGCTGAGTTACTTCAGGATCTCAGCAGGATTCCTCACTTCTCCTCCTGTAATCACCCAGCCCCATTTTTATCCACACACAATCATCACTACTGAGTCCACTTCTGTCTCCTGCAAGACACCACGGCCAGCAACAGTGATTTTTTTTCAGCAAACATGGAATTTTACCCTCCCTTGTAAAACTTGCTTTCCTTGAACTTACTTTTTGGTTCTGAAAAGGGACCTTTTCAGAGAAAATGACAACTACCTTGTTTATTTGACCACTCATCTGCGTTGCTGAGCAGGAAAGGTATTTTTAGCCTGGCTGTCAGCCTCACAAATAGTCCAGAATTCAGATTTTTTTCCTCCTGTCTCACTCGTTGCCACCAATAAAAATTTTGCAACCAGAAGTTCTCTCTCAGAGTGAAGTGTTAGCCACGAGAGAATCCAGCCCTTATTCCCAGGGACACATCAGCTCTGCAAAACACAGAAATCCTGACTTTGTTTGCACAAAGGAAGATATGACTGAAATACAAAACCATGTATATAACACAGAGAAGAAATAGGGCTTGCAGCAAAAAAGGCGTTGCTTTTAATTCTTCAGATACAGGATTAACTCTGTCAAATTTTCAGTGTTTATACATGTAGCAAAAGTATTGCAACTTCAGGGTGGACCCAAATGAAAATACTTGATGATGGAATTTATTTTAAACTCTGTTGAGGCAAGCCCATGCCTGGGCGACATGCTCTCAGAGGATTTCTTTCTGACATGGCTTATTAAAAGTACATGTGGAGTCAAGACAATTTGCTATATGCTGAGAGTTTGGTGTGCCAGACAGTTGATTTCAGCTGTGCCTTTGCCATGTGCCTTCATCTACACTCTGTTCCTCTGTTAACTCATGCAATCACTTGCTGAGCCTTCATTACAAATTAAATTGACTCAGGTAATAACAGGCATCCCAACATGGAGGCAAAATTAATCTCATTCATAACTGAGTCCCTGCCCAAAAGCCTGAGAAAGCTCCGTTCAGCAAAGTCTGTGAGCAGATGCTTAAATTCATGCCTATTTAACACAACACATTAGTGCTTTCCTAAAGATTTTACAGATTTGGGACTCCTGCCTGATTTGTAAGTGGTGAGTGGCTTTGATTTCTGCATGCCAAAGGAGTTGGAAAGAAATGTAATTTTTATATTGAGAGTATTTCCACCAACAAAAGATGAGTGGTTCTAAGTAGGCCCCTTTTTTCTGCGTATTTAAATTAGATTAAATAAGATTATGGTATTATTAGCATCATTAGGGTTATTATTAGGAAATTATTATTCACAGCACTTTTACTGTCATATTCTACAATAAGGACAGTGCATCTATTAAAATGATTGAACATCAATACATAAGCACCTAATAATCCAATGGTATCAATGAGTTCATCTTTTAGATTCAATTGCAAAAGTCGTCGTTTGCTGGTGATTATCCAATTGTTCATTAGAAGAGATTCTCTGAGACTCAGCAGCTCTCTAATGATGATGCATAGCCATTACATTTCAGTCAACCTATTCTTGGTGCAGCCACTGGATAGCGTTTAGCTGTTGCTATTTCATTGTTATAATTGCCATGTAACAATGACATCATGACCCAGGCTGTCACATCAGAGGTTTGTCTCGTTACACAACTTTAAACCACAATAGAAAGATGTGGCTAGTGCTCAAACTGTGAGTTTTGGGGCATTTTGTGGATGCTGCCTGAAGATGAGATGGAATGCATTGCTTATTCCTCTGACTCAGGGCTGAACAGTAAGCCTATATTTCAGAACATAGCCATGTAATACATATATACATAGTATAAATGTATACTATATATACTGTATAGAATATAATAACATTATAAATCAGAAGAGAAGCAGTACGTCTGCATGTGTTTGCTATGAACTATTTCTTGGAAAATCTTAAATTTGCAGTTCCCTCTTGATAGGGAGGTGTAGTCTGAAGGTGCTTGTAGGCATCATGGGAAAAGACTTACATGTAAATAGCTGACATAGAGTGTGCACTTAATCTTTGACATCCTGGACTCTGAAAATAGGATTTCACCTTCTTTTTGCCACTTGACTCCTTCTGTTTTCAAGCAGAACATCACAGGAGATTATCTCTTTCAGGACAGGGATCAACAGGGAAAAGAAAGACTTGAAATGTGCTGACTTCATTGAGACAATTTGAATTTGAGGGGAGGGTGGTCTTTTAGAATTACTCAGCAACATTCTGCTCACGCTGAAATCAGTGGCAAGAATTCCTTGGACTTCAGCAGGCATGGAGCTATTCAAAAATAACTGTCAGTTCACCAGAATATTTCAAAAGTAAGTGGGAATCAATTTTCAGTTATTTTAGTCTTGGTACTGCCACAGCAATTTACACTGACTAAACTTTTGTACCTTTGCAAAACTGTAATCATTCAGATTTTGTGCCTGCATGCATCCATTTCATGTACTCACTTTGTCCCTTACTACCCAGGCAGTGACAAGCTGCAATAGCAGCCTTGTTCCACACATCCAGACATTCCAGCTTCAGACAGTATATATCTGAAATTGCACATGGGATCAGATACGAGGAATCTCTCTTTTTTTCAATTTAGCAGCCTCCATTATGCTAACTCAGTGTGAATGCAATAGAGATCCTTAGAAATCACTCTGGTTTTTTGCTGCATAAAGCTAGTCAGAAATCCTGACTAGTAAAGCTCCAGTAAAGATGGTTTCCATAGTTGAAGAAGGATGGTGATTTTGCACCTGCATCAAAGATTAGGCTCAGCTCTATGTTCAAATTGCAGCTGTTATACACATTCAGACTGTGATACCACTTTGAGCAAAGTCTGTTGGCCAAATCCCCCTGTCATCAGCTCCATTTTCGCTAGAATTTGGATAGAGAGGTCAGGTTGGCAAGGACACTCCTAGGAGAAGGATTTCAGTACATATTTCATGTGGAACACTTGCCTCCATGCATTGCTGAACAGGGATGGTTTTAAATACTGCCAAATTCTTTGCTGAATAGGTGTTAGCTAAGTGAGAATAAGTGCAGATAGACAAGGTTAGATGTGGACCTAAGGGACAAAGAAACATACAACTTTCTCATTCTTAAAACCTCTGAGCTGCTTCAGAACCATTTCTTGAGATTACTTTTTTCCCATTGATCCTGCAGGAGTGCTTATGCCTTATTTATGACTTAAGCCATAAAATACACCCCAGTTCATACTCTCCAACCACAGACTGATGATGTCCATCCATTTATTGCACATTCTGTCTTTGCAAAGAAATAAGCAATCCAATTTTGGGGGAAAGTGAGACATCTCTTTAGTCTCCCTGCATGGTAGTGGGTGGCAGACAGGGAACATCATCATGAGGATGTCTCTGTGTTGCCATTTGCAGGAAGCCCCATCACCACTTTCAATGCTCTCCCTGGAATTGGCAGCACCCCCTTTGGGCCTGGCCAAAAGATATCCCCAATATGGAGATGTTTCTAAAAGAAACACCAGTGGCACCTGCCATTCAGAGAGAGCAGGATGAGCAGCCTCCTCTGCTGTGGCTGGACAATGCATGCCTGCACAGATCTTTTTCCTCTACTCCAACTCCTTTGGTTCAGCCTTGGGCAGGCAAGAAGCTCTGGTGACTTTCTTAGGGCCTTTGCTGTCTCCCAGGGGTCATGCAGTGGGGGAACTTCTTCACTGAGGTGCCAGTCCCAATGCAATTCTCCCTGAGAAGCTGCCATTTCTCTGTCTGGAAGCATGATTAAACTCTGTGTGACTTTATGACTTGTGCATGAAAGAGTGTTTTGCATCAGAAAGGCTCGACCCTGACTCAATACATGAGAAAGTGATTAGGGAGACAGGAGAAGCCAAATGTCTCAAGAATAAAGATAAAAACTGTGGGATCTGTCTAATTCCAGAAGCAACACCATTTAAGTTATTAATTGATGCCAGTAGTTACAAAAATAGTAACTATGCACCTCAGCCCACAGTGGTTCTCTCAACTGGCTGCAAAGCCACATCAGTGGCACCAAAATTGTTGCATGTGTCTGGAATAAAAACCCTACAAGGAATGCAAGAGAAATCACAATAAAGCCTCTACTCACCCATGTGAATGTCCCAGGGGATGCATGTGAGTTATTTGTGTTGATAAGGGTGAGACTGCCTAGCTGGGACAATATTCTGGAAAACAGGAAAAGATCCAAGCCACTGGCTGCACAAGACCACAGTTATCTTCAGGACTGATGTCGAGGCCGACTCAACATCATCTTAGAGAAGTGATAATGGCTTGCCATGGCTCATCTGCGCCCCACTGGGAAGAAACAGTTGTCAGTGAGAAACGACCAAGGGAAATGCTTGAATGCTGAGCATGCCACTGCAGAATGAGGTGACACCTATGTAGGAACAGATTTATGTAGTCGAAGATCCTGGATTCCCATCACTAGGCTGTCAGGCAAGCAAAGACCAGTGCCAAGAATAGAGGATAACTGAGATCTGTGTCCAAGCTATGAAGCTGAACCCAGTCCAAGATGCCCTACGGCTGTTTTAACTAACTAGGAAAACTTAAACATTCCCCCACAGTCAGACTCAATCTTTTGCACTCATGATACCTCAACAGTTCGTCTTGCCATGATAAAGGCTGTCAAGAAACAAATCCGTGGTATCTGCAAGGAAGTTTTTGAGCCAGTCAGTAATCATTTGTATCCATGCCTTCAAACTCAGCAAGAATGCAGGGTGGGAATACGTTGTTATATGCACATTTCAGCTGCAAAATATTAAAATCTTCTGCAAACATCATGACCTAACTCACAATTTTGGCAGCTACCACTCTCACAGGGATCATCTGCTTATGACACATTCCTTACTTCATTTGAGAGACATTTTTTCAAACAATTGTCATGTGCAATTTCCTCTGCACCTGATATTTTTCTTACAGGGATGAGACAACTGCAGCAGCTTGGTGGGGTGGGACTGTGACCCCTTGTGTGCCACTCTCACACAGTGCACATCCTTGAGTAGAGACAATTCCCACACCAGCAGCTGTGAGGAGAGCAGGGCTGAGAACATTTGTAGACCTGGATACTGCCCTGCCTTAAGGGGCATTTTCAGCCATTTCTGACTGGCTTCTGATAATGTCGGTGTTCATTATTTTTCTTCTCTATTAGATAGAATGGCAATGCAAAAAGCAAAAAACTGGGGGGGACTGGGAAGACCATGGTCATGTACAGAACTTTTTCTACCCACTATATTATTAAAGGAGCTTAATCCAGGATGATTGCCACAAAATTTACCAGAGGGCTGGAGCACATCTCTTAGGAAGACAGGTTGAGAGAGCTGGGTTTGTTCAGCCTGAAGTAAAGGATGTCATAAGGGGCTTCAGGAGAGCTGCCCAGGGACTGGGGACAAGGCCTGCAGGGACAGCACACAGGCCATGGCTGCCACTGCCACAGGGCAGGCACAGATTTTGGGATGTTGGGCAGGAATTGCTGGCTGGCAGGGTGGGCAGGCCCTGGCCCAGGGTGCCCAGAGCAGCTGTGGCTGCCCCTGGATCCCTGGCAGTGCCCAAGGCCAGGCTGGATGAAACTTGGAGCACCCAGGGATGGTGGAAGGTGTCCGTGTACATGACAGAGATCTTGGAAGAAAATTATCCTTATGCTCCCTTCCAACCCCAGCCCTGCTATGATTCTATGCTGAGCCACTGGGGTCATTCCCCATGAACTACCCCTGCACATTTTCACCTGGAGGTGTCTGGCTCCTTCCTAGGAGCTACAAAATTTCTATCAGAATAACCTAGGATAGGCTGAGCCAATCCATTGTAGACACCAAAATGAGAAAGCCATTTCTTCAGTAAACTGAGAAAAAAATTCTTCCCAACAAAAAAATAAACCACCAAAAAACTCCACCAAATTCCATCTTACATATGCACAAACAGCCTTGTTTATGCTAACAAGTCTAGTTTCATGCATCTCCCAGTCAAAAGTGATGTATATATAACAGCTATCACATGTAGCAATTAGAAGCACCCTGACATCCTGTTCTTTCTGCTCCTTCCCCCTCTCCAGTATTTAAAATACTTCAGCTCCTAAAAACACTCACCCTCATATCCCATTCCCCTTCATGTCAGCACCAACCAAGTTGCCCTCTTCCTTACCTTCTTTAAGTGTTCAAAGGTAATTTTAAAGAACACCTCATTTAGCTTTCATTTTACTGAGATTCAGCCTGCCCATAAATCAGAGCTGAAGGGGAATTGGAGAGGGTCTCAGCTAATCAAAGCTCCAATCTCTAAAATGTTTAAATATAAATCAAAATAGTTGAAGGCTCTCCAAAGCTTCAATTTTCTTTGAAAGCCTTAGTTCTTATTTTCCCTGTGCTTAGCTCTCAATTTCGTCCTCATACCTTGAAGGTATTGTCTAAGTATTTTTTAGTCATTTTCTCCAAGACATTGAGCTGCCTGGTTCAAGAATTATATTAAATTTTGAACTGTGAGTGAGTTGCTATGCTCCCAAGTAGGACTGCTTTGTCCAAATTAAGGTTTTAGGGTTCAGTTCCTAAATTGAAGTTTACTAATGACTTTAAGGCTAAAAATGTTCCTAGGATTTATTGAAAACATGACTTTGATCATCCATTCCATATTGCAGTCAGAACTACATGCTCCATATGTCAGAAATGATAAAATGTTTCTGCCTCCCTCTTTTGCATCAGAAGTCTGGAAGTCTGCTAAATTAATCTGCTTACCTATCTTTATCACATCTTACAGTTCTGGAATGGAATATGGGTTAAGAAAGTTAAGAATATAAGCTTATTTCTCTCTCTTCCTCTGTCCTCCCTTCCTGTGTTAGTTATTGAGAGAAAGAAAAAAATATTACACATTGTAAAAGATATTTTAATCCTTGGGTTTAATCATTCAAGCATGTGAGTTTACAAAAAGAGCTCTCACTCAAAGGCTGATCCTTTCATTCTTCCCAATGTGTAGGGTATCAGCATGTCACATCAGTGCGTTTCATTTTGCTAAAATAACCAGTCTTTCAGAAAACTCTCTTATTAAAAGAAAGAATGGGAAATGTGGGGCATAGGAATATTTGAACACTTTTCTGTGTGTCTGGTGCACATGCATAAACATCCACAGAGGAATGAGCTTCTGTGCAAAACTGTAGTAACTGTTAACAGAAGGTGTACACATATTTTTGTGTTTAGAAATGTATTTTGTAGATATACAAAGGTTATGCAGTTATGCAAATCAGGATTTAAGAATATGTCTCAAAACATACAATTTTGATATTTCTCCTACCTAGGACAGCTCTTCAGTTATGGGGTGACCTCTTCAGATCTCCTTTAGAGATTCCTGAGCCAGGGCAGATGAACTTCAATAAAAACACTGAGATATGTGCAAGGGTTGATAGATTGTTGGGCAAAATTTTCCACGCAACACACATTTTTGCTTGCTTTAACTGCTAAACAGATTTTTTTTAGATTAAACAAGAATTTTTGAACCAGAGTGGTTTCAGCTGCTTCACACAACAAGAAATTTTGGGGTATTTTAATCATAGAGAGAGTGCACTTTCTGTCAACAAAATCTGATGGATCTTCAGCTGTGTGCAAGTCTGACTGCTAACTCTGGTTTGCTCTCATATTAAATATGTAGTCAGAATGAAAGTCCAGGACACCATGCAACTGAAGGAGCTAGGGACCCCTGAAAGAAACAAACCCTGTGTGGGAAAGGAAAAGGGAAAGGAGAAGGTGGGGAAAGGGGGAAAGAGAAAGAGAGAAAATATTTCAGCCCCATATCTACTAACATAATAGAATTGAAAATGTAGGAACCTGGGGCTGATGGAGATCAGCTTTATCTTTAGATGATGCTCATTACAAAGCTCTCTTTTATTTGGCCTGACCTCATAGGTAACTCTCACTTTTCTCTTTCTACAGAAGGAAAGTTGCAAATTGTTTAATTTCACAGCAGCTGTCTTCATTCTGTTTGGGAACAGCCTCACAACAATAATCAAAAACCTGTTTCCTAGAAAATGAAGTGTTTTGCATCACATTCTCTTGGGCTTTTGCATTATTGTCATCCAACTCAAAACTAAAAAAATCAAAACAGGGAATAATGAAATGAATTAGCAGAGACTTCTTAGAACCTTGCTTCAGTACCCTTCTGAAACAAAACCTCATTAATATTAAGTTAGTTTTGCAAAGTTAGCACTTTAACAAAAACACTTCCACAGGTGAGGCATCATTCAGCCAGACTTTTCTGAACAGGTTGAAATGCAAAGGAGAAAGAAAATGCATTTTCTAAACAGTTGGCACAAAATATGTACACAGACAATGTGTACATAAGCAAAAGAGTGTTCCTTGAAAACATGAAAACATGGTATGAAACAGTTGTCCACATTTACAATAATTAGGTACACAGAAAAGCAATATAAAGGAAAGAAAAACATTGCCAAAAAAAAAAAAAAAAGGAGAACTTTAAAATGTCACCCACATTAAAATTTCCAAGGCTGCATTCAGTCTGGAAGGGAGGATGTCTTCCTATGCACACAGGACATTTGGTCCTAGGATGTCCACTGTGGGAAACGGAAGGCGAGGGGAGAAACTCAAACAACTTTTGGCATGATACCCAGCGAGTTTCTGAGCAGGGAGATGTGAATCAGGACCTGAGGTGTAAGGAACTGTGCTTGATGACTCTGTTCCTACTGCTCCAGTTTTCCCCAGGGCTGCAGAGAGCTGTGCCCATCCTAAACGAAACCAGCAGGGAGCCATTTGAAATCCCTTCGGAAAACCGAGTGCTGAGGGAAAGGCAGAAAAAATGTTGTGTTTTCATTCAATAAGGAGGAAAAGTAATTTCTTTCATGTTGTGAGCCTGGCTGACAGCTAACCAGACTGCAGGTGTCACTTGTCAGTGTGCAAATATTGTAATACATTAGGAATATAAATATTACTAATGAATGACAGGTATCAAAACTGCAATTTTCTCAGGACTTTGTAGGATCTAGGTAAACCACAAATCAGACATGGATGTGCTGACAGACAGACAATACAGACCATTGTATTGCACTTACACAAGGACCTGTGGCATGGGAATATATTAATTTTTAATGGAAAATGTTATTCTTTATGGTCAGCTCTTTCAGCAGCATAATTTATCAAGACTGACATCAACCAGATACACTAAGGATTGATGTTAAAGTGGGGGGGGGAGGGGCACATCTAATATTTACAAATGGCACAGCTTTTAAAATGCCACTACTTAGAATCAAGTGCAATTACAGTGTATTTAAATGAGTATTAAAGTATTTGTATTGCCAGTTTGCAAATTCAGCATCTTGAGAAGCCCAAATGGATTTTCATGTAATTATTGTCATTAACTCAAAGAAGTAAATGCTCAGCAAAGTCTGCTCTTAAAAAAAAAAAAAAAAAAAAAAAAAAAAAAAAAATCAAA
>NW_024373923.1:1312691-1347691 GCF_014805655.1 Passer montanus
CATCCTCCTCCTCCTCCTCTTCCTCCTCCTCCTCTTCCTCCTCCTCCTCCTCCTCCTCGGTCGGTGCGCGGTGTCTCCCGGCATGGGGCAGCCCCCGTGGCCACCTGTCATCAGCAACCCCACACAAGTACAATTAATAAAGGACCATAAACACTGTGTGTGCAAAAATACATGACTTTATACTTACATCCAGCCTTATGGGGTTTTTCCGTGTGTTTTCTAAATACATCGCCTTTCCTTCTATCCTGACCGAGGTTTCTAGCAGGAAGTCAGCCCGGATCCCAGATGCTGTTTGTCCAACATGCCATGCTGCAGAATCCAAAGCGCAGTCCAGAAGAAAACCATTACCTTTTATAGGGGATTGATCACGGCTTCTGGGCGGTTCTGCTGTCAAATAACAAAATAACCACAACTGGAGCTCAGGGATACTGTATGTACTGTTATAACTGCTGTAGTTACCCCCTTATCCCTGTGCTGTAGTTACACAGTCATCCCAGAGTAGTTTTTGATGCACAAATAGACTTTTTTCCCCCCTTTTACCTCTTTCAGTCCCATTGGCTGAAGGGGGTGATTCGCACAACCCCCCTGATTTTATTTCCCCGTAATTTCGCAGAGCACAAGCCCCTTAGCTCTGGGTGGTTGGCACTTTTATTACTCAGTCAGGGCAGAGTGATTTGCATGATCTCTTGGAGGTGGTGGTTTCCAGACCCGAGTGCCGCAGTGGAGGTGGCAGCTTTGTGCTCAGTGTGGTGGGCTGCAGAGCCCCCACCTCAACTCCCTGCCCTGCCACAGCCTTCTGACACAACCTGGACTAATTATTCACCATTTATCAACACCGTGTCCCCGTGCTCTGTGTGGAGATCCCCTCTCCAGCAAGTGGTGATCTGATATTTCAAATTAATTAATTGTCATGAGTGTGTAATCAATAGATGCTCAGACACCACGTGAATCAGCTGTGAAGAAACCCACACCTCAGCTTCTTCTCGTGTTCATCCTTCCTTTCCAAAGCACCCACTTTGGTACAGTCAGTGTCACAATATTGTGCATCTTAACAGTCACTGCTATTAAATAACATTACATTTTAATACTGGAATAAAGGTGAAGCACCCCGCCACCAGAAGCACAGCACATTTTCTTTACAATTTACTCCCAAAATTACTGCTATTGTACAAGGGAGATAGAGAATCAAGGATATTCATCAGACTTCTGTCTTCTGGTCAAAAGCGTTTGTCATTTCAGCCTCAAAAAGGAGCATAATCTCAATTCAGGGTAGTGACTAAAACTTCTATTGCAGTTGCAGTGAGCTCAATATTTTTGAAGACTGTACTGAAGTGTTTACTTACATGAAAACTCATTGTTTTTTCCCAAATGCTGGCTTTGGTTCTGAAAACTCTCATGTGTGTGATTAACTTCATAGGCCAGCCACTCGAGTGTAGTGGCACATGTGAACACACTCTTGCAGGCTCAGGAGTTCCAACACAGCTTCTCTATTTCTCATCTAGGTTTTAAAATTTGCTGTGGCTGCAAAACTCCCAAAACCCACCATTTCAACATTTTTAAATGGAGCCATTTCTACTTGCCTGGGTTGCACTCCCCCTTTCCCCCCCAAATTTGTGGCTGGGGTTTATAATTCAAATAATCTTTTCCCATCTGTAAATAACAACAACAAAACTTATCTTGAGTTTACCAAACTCCATACAGGCAGAGAAAGTCAATATTGGCCTGAAGAACTTCATCCTGAAGGTCACTACAAATTTTTAAGAAGTTCTGAGTGGTGACATGTGATGGTCTCACAAACAGAGCTGTCTTTTGTCCTCAGACATAACTTAGGGCATTCTGGCAGTGATTCTGTAATTACACACAGATGAATATGGGGCTCACTAACACAGATATCTAATAATCACCATGATCAAGTAGCATTTCCTGAGCTACTTCCTTACGGTATACAAGCTATAAATAAATAAATGTTAACCTCAGTGAAGAGCTAATGCTTAGAGTTATGGCCCTGAAAAAAACCCCCGAGGTTTTTGCAATAAGTACACAAGTTATGGCTTAGTATTTTTACCCATAATTAAGATGTATTTTGAAAGAGCAGCTGCCATCAAGCTGACATAAACTTGACATGATTTTCCCCTTAATGAAATCCATCATGGCAACTTAGCAACCACAGGAGTCTTATCTCTGAATCACGTTACGTGGTTGAAGGGAAAACCAGATAAAGTTGCTTGCATTAGAAGGAAAGGGGCTTTTTTTTTGTTTGTTTCATTAAGGTATCATGTTTCAGTACAGTAAATTCCCGTGGTGTCATCTGCAGGGTGCAGTCAATCACCATAAAGGAGAGTTTTAAACCACCTTACAGATGTCAAAGGATTAAACTTCAGGCTGGTGAAGTATTGTGAAGGCACTGGTGTTTTTCACTCTCAGTTTCTCGTTCAATATTTTCAGGCAGAGCACATCTCCCCGGGTCTCACTGTCCCCTGCACTTAATGAGAAGCAAGCTTGTTGCATGGGAGATTTGGGGTTAACTGAGTTTAATCCTGATGAGAAAATACCAGGACAAAGGAAGACCTGTTATGACTTCAGCCCCTACACCCTTCACCTCACTTGCCACCACCAATTCTGACTTTATTTTCTGAACTAGCTTTAACCATTTCCTTCTTTAGGCACTGTACATACCCAGTTACACACACATCAGTGAGAAAATTTTGGGGGCCCAGAAAAGTCTGTAAATTGATCCCCAGAAGTGAAGAAATGTATTTTGTTGGTGACAGATTTTTTCCCCCACTCCTACCATAGGTAACTTCATTAACCAAAAAAATTTGTGTGGGTGAAAAAAAATTAGGTTCTGCGTCTCAGCCAGGTGCTATAAATAAATCCAATAGCTAAATTTCACAGTTAGACTAAAGCCTTTGTCATTCCTCACTCATCACACCTATAGCACTGCCGAAGAGCTGTAAAGTTAATGGTGCATCCAACTGATGTAACACGTCCCTGGTAAGCACAAATTGAGTGACTGGTTTAATGTCCAGATGGTTTGGGGCTTTTTTTAAAACCACCAAAGCTGGGAATGCAGTAAGATTTTGTACATTTGGGAGAATGTGTGTCTGGTCCTGTCAGAAAGGATCCTTGCCTTTTCTGTGACTCATGGGTCACCTCTGCCCTTGCTTGTTTGAGAAGTGATCAGAACAGCCATCCCTCCAAAAACACAGCCTGACAGCCTTCCTGAGATTTGAGAGGACATTAATAGGGCTTCATACACAAAAGGACTGCCTGGGGACTGAGGAGCAAAAGGGAAAACCATACACAATTCTGGACTTACACCTAAATTTATTGATGCTGTTTTCCCAAGTTACTTGACTCTGTAACCATAACAGCCTTTAAATGTCATTTGTTGCCTGGTTCTCTCTCTCTCACAGACAGAGAAACAGACACACACATGCACACGCTGTTGCTCATCTTGCTGCCACCAAGAGTACAGAATGGTTGTAGAATCAGGGAATGGTTTGAGCTGGAAGGGAGCTTAAAGATCATCTCTGTGACATGACATTTTCTATTATTATTGGCACTGTTTGTGTTGCTTTTGCACTGGAATACACCAGTCCAGACCCAAATCCTATCATGCTCAGTGCCATGCAGATATTTTTCAGAGGCAGGCATAGGGATTTTCCAGCCCATATCTGAGATGGAAGAGAGTGGATATCTAAAGCAGGCCAACGTGGGGAGCGGGGCAGCAAGGAAACAAATGGATTTTTTCAGGGAATTACAAGTCCCTGCTTAGCCCTGCCTCACTGCTGACAGACGGGCAGGATTTTCAGACATGGAGGCAGCTGAGAGTCTTAGGGAGGGATTTAGAGGATGGGGAAACAGCTCCATGAATTTTGAAAGGTGGGGGATTTAGTCTCTGTGCAGTGAGCAGCATGAGGAAAAGGCAGGGGGATTAAAGAGTGTGAAGGGAAGGGTGTCAGAGGCTGCTACAGCAGAGGACAGGCAGGAGCAGCTCACCACACACAGGTGTGGAAAGAGACCCAGGGGACACAAACTCCTACAGGACAGAGCTGGCGTTTGCCACCACAGACTGGCACGGATGTGTTTCCATTGGGCCATGGAAAACGGTGCCAGTAGAAACATTCTGAGTGGGACTACAGCTGGCATCAAAGGAGCAGGGATGGCTGACATGTGCCCACAGCTTTGGAATCAGCTCTGGCTTCCACCTGTGCTAACAGAAAAGTCACTCAAGGCGCCCTTTTGGGGACAAACAGGAGGAGCTGCAGTGGTGACCCAAGTCCGACCGCCCTTGTGGCACAGAATTTCCCTCAGGGCTGTGAAATGTGGATCTGTGTGAGGCAGCCTCACCTTCCTGCGCCTGCCCCAAGTCTCTCTTTTCACAGGTGTCATGTGGAGGAGGCGACACGAAGGTTTTGGTGTCCTGGTGTGTCGCAGTGGGGCCAGGCCTCCCACCAGCAGCTTCCCCAGGGAACGCTGGCCCCTTCCAAGCCTGGAGAAGGAGCGAGCTCACAGGCTGCAGCCTGGGGGTTCCCAACAGCAGCTAGCAAAGGGCATGAAGCTGGAACAGGATGGCCAGATCCAGGGATCGCATTGATCCCTCTTGGAGCAGGATCCCAGCCCAGCCTGACCCCTGGAGCCACCACCTGGAGCTGGCGTCACACCAGACACCATCAGTGCCCTGAAAGTCACAGCACTCAGCTTAAAGATTAATAGATGGTCTTTTTCTCCAGGCTGTAAAAGTGGGTGGGTGAAAACCAAATCACAGGCTCTGGAGGCTGCATGCTGTGCAATAATGTCAGCAGCAGCAAGCTGGAGTCATGCAGATAATAGGGAGCCATGGGCAGAAGGTTAGGTCTCAGCATAAGGTCTGGGATTCTCAGTGAGTCAGAGGGATTGGGAAACCTTTGTAAAAATAACCAGAATTCCCCTTCCTGTATTTTCTCCCCATGACTCACCCCGCAGAACAGAGGCAATGTGAAAAAGACGTAAATCTCTGCAGCAAATTTTTAACACAACACGTCACAGAGAAAAGGTACACGTATCTGTGCTTTTTCTCCACTTCCATTAAAAAACTCAATTTTCCTGCATTTTCTAATACTTTTGTGGTATGAGTTCACAGTCCAGCACTTTGGTGGAGAAAATGAAGTGCAACGTGTCAGTCCATGCATCCCCTGAGTCTTTTATCCCTTTTTCTCTCCAGAAGGAAGCTGCAAATGGAAGAAGCTGTGGGCTGTCATTGCTCTGGCGCTGAATTGGGGGGTGTTGTCAAACGAGAAGCATCAAAAGTGGAAATTGTCTCTTCAGAGATGGCAAACTCTGGCTGGACATGCATTTTGTGTGTAAGAAATGTAATTTATGCACATCGGGCCAGTCAAATCCACCGTCGAAATCTTGTCAGAGCTGCAGCTTGCCACTGTAACTTTTTCCACCACCACAGGTGTTCTGAAGTCTTTGGAGGAATAATTTGGTGTGCAACGCCTGGGACAACAGAAATGTAGAAAAACCAAATAACTGGGTGTCTGATCAGCATGAGGAGCTGTTGGCGTCTTGAAGCCAAGTCAGTTAATAACAGAATGTAATTTATGGCATCACAGACCTGATAGCTGGGATAGATCTGACTTAATTCATTATGGAGGTGACATATTCCTTTTTCCCTTAATGTTCTGCCCTTTATAAAACCACATCCTGTGACCTGCTTCATTTGGCTAGATGCATTCAAACTAAAACTGAACTTTTTTTTTTTTTGTTTGAAGAGACTCCTCAAAACTTATCATTTACCCTCTTTTTATAGAAATAGAAGCCACAAGGAGAGTGCCTCTTTTTGTGACTTCAGGTGATTGAAAACAATGAAAACATTGGTTTTATTGATGAATCAGGGGCTTGGTTGTCTTGATATTCCTCTATAAAATTTAAATACATATCTATATAATTATCCCTATATATCTGTATTTCTGTATATCTATATATACAGGTGTACTGATACAGATATAGGTATGGATATAGATAAAAGTATAGCTGTAGAAATAGATAGAGATATAGGTAGATATGAAAAATCTGAAGGTGGGGAGGATTTGGACCAGACATAAAACAAACCCAATGTCATTGCCCTAAATTGGTATTACCCAAGCACCCACCCTCGTGATTCTCCAGCCACTGCTATCCCGTCCAGCTCCAGGCTGAGGGAGGAGCCTGGGAAGACCCCAGGAAGCCCCACTAGGGTTTGGCAGGCTGTTCCCACAGGCTGATCACTCTTGGCTGGAGCAGGAATTCATCCCTGCACACATTCCCATGGCAACCCTGGTTTCTCTCTTCTCCCCTGACCTCACCTCCGGAGAACACTTATTGCCATGCTGAGGGCAACCAGCAGCAGGAGGCCTCCACTGAGAGACACCATGACAATGGCATAGGTGGAGTGTGGTGAACCTTGAAGAGAAATCACAGGTGAGTTTTGCCCAGAAACAGCTCCAGGGAACACAGCCTTTTGTGAAATTACAGGGTGCTGAAAATACTGACAGTCCTCCTGCTCAAACCGTGAGTGGAAGGGGGATGACCAACTCTGTATTAGAGAGGTGATTCTGGAATCAATTTTTATTCAAAACTCTCACAGCTCAGGTAAATTAACTTGTATGTCTTTATCTACCAAAGAGCAAAGCAAAACTGCTTTTCAGGACTGAGACTGAAATGCAGCCACGTGGATCTCAGGGTGGGAAAGTCTTCCCTGCACTGTTAGACCACAAAGTCATTTCACATATTATACACCTATTTATAGTAAAGCAGGATCCTGAACCTTCCTGCCTGTCTAGCCAGCACTTTCCATCCACTTCCACCTTTCCAGTCTGTTTCCATCCTTTTTTTTTTCACTCTTGTATGTAATTCCAAACATAAAGAAATGAACAGTGGCTTACATCCCTGCTTCCAAAGCTCCCACTCTTTCCTACTACAACCCCTCCTTTTAGTTCCACCATTCTTCCCACCCTAAACCCCAAGAGAAGCATGTCTAACATGTCTGATTCATCCACTCCTTTTGAGCCCACTCAACACCCTGCTTCCATAACCTGACAGGCTTGGTTACATGCTCAGCAGTGTCACCACACAAATAAACACTGCAAAGCTGATTTTAAGTGCTGATGGAAACAAACAGGAGAGTAAAACACCTTCTTCCTGGACAATCACAGAGTTGTACAAATCTTCGCCACCAGCTTGGGCCATCCTGAAAAATTAGGCAAAGAGACAATCAGATCCCAGCTCAATGCTCAAAACCATCCCATTTAGTTCAGATTCCTTTACTACACCTGAGTATTTCACTGTCTCTAATGTGAATTTTCTTTAACTGGAGATTAAAGCAAGATGTTTTAAGGGATAGATCCAAAAGACAGGAATTAATCCAACTCAAAAACCCTGAATGCTTCTGTTAAGGCAATGAGCTTCCACTGTCCTGAGTTTGAGTTCATTTTTCTCCATGGCATCTAATCTTTACAGAATCACAGAATCCCAGAATGGTTTGTGTTGGAAGGGACCTTCAAGCCCATCCAGTGCCCTGCCATGGGCAGGGACACCTTCCACTATCCCAGGTTACTCCAAGCCCCATCCAGCCTGGCCTTGGACACTTCCAGGGATGGAATTTTGGCATGGACAAACGACCCAACAACACCGACAACACACTCTGACATATCTAGCTGATACTTTTGTCTAATCCTGGCCAATTTGCCCCAGGACACAGAGCCTTGATGATCCAACAATACCGACCACACTCTGACATATCTAGCTGATACTTTTGTCTAATCCTGGCCAATTTACCCCAGGACACAGAGCCTTTCCTTTCACTGCTTCCAGAAGTGGTAGCTAAGTAATCTGTCCAGGTTTTGCCTCATCAATCAGTACCAACATTATTATTCATGTGAATAAAAGGAAATGTCAGCCCAGAATCTGCTCCAGGATGTTGTGTGAAATTTCCCCTGGAGAAATTCTCCCTCTCCCCAAGGAGAGCTGGGCTGAGTGTTACTGAGAATGGAAAACCAACTTGCTTACTAGAGAATCCTCCAAGCCCCCAAGACACCAAGTCTTTTTGTCCCATCTATAAGATGTCCTAAGGAAAACCTCAGTGTCACCCTTGTGCTTAAAAAGAAGTCAAGAAAATACACCATGGAAATTAAAACATAAAGCAGAATTAGATTACCAGTTTGTGGATTACCTTGTGACTGCTGCAGATCCTTGTGTCAGCATCACACTGCTCAAACCTTGCCTGAAAATAAAGCTGGTCCGAAGGGTTTCAGACTAATTGCTCACTTCATTTGCCTCTGTTGATTGCTTCCTTCTCTCCGTGGCTTTTATAGGGCAGGGTAATCTCTTCCGTGTTTAGACAATCAATAAAGTGTGGAGGTGGATCAAACAGAGGCTTTACTCACCATCCTTTGGATAAGCAGTTATTTTCACAGCCTTTCTGGTGGAGCAGGAGGCACAGCCGGGCTCCACCCAGGAGCCTGACAGGGCTCCCACAGGGCACGGGACCCCTCTGATGTAAATTAACTCCTCCAGCACAACCATCTCCGTAGCTGGTGCCCAGGACCTGCTGCAGAAGCGTGCTGTGTGCCTTTGGGTGCTCTCCAGAAGGCTGGGTGGAGAGGCCAGGTGTGGGTGCTCTCCAGGCAAGGGCAGCCCACCAGCCGTGACAAGTCTGAGCTCTGTCCTTGCTGTCTCGCTGTTGCACGGTCTGACCTGGCTCTCTGCACTGAAAGCAGGCAGGCAGGAGCTTAAGGAGCTGTCGTTGAGCTGTCAAATGGGGATGGCCAGTTCAGGGCTTCAAAAGTGCTTAATTCTGGTGTTTCTTCAGTTTCTTCTGTTGTTTCACTGCACCGCGGGCAGGAGGAGAACAACTTTATCTCCAAAGCACCTACTCCTTCCCATGCCTGAGTTAGAGAGGCCACATCTGAACAGCCCTGGGCCTCGTTCTGCCCTGCAGGAGCCCCCAGTTCCCTCTGCCAGGCTGGGGCTGAGCTGGCAGCTGCACCGAGTTATCTCACGAGAGGCCGCGGTTCCTGCGCTCTGTGGTCAGAGAAGGAGTGGTGCTCCAGGGTGGAGACCCTTTCTTCGTTAATGCAGGCACAAAGAAAACATTAATGAGGTCCACATTGGCAGGTATTTCAAAACAATGGAGATAGACTGGTTTTCCTGCTGTGCCTAGACAAATAGGTGCACAACAATTCCAGCTCCTCTTACGTCACATCAGCAAACAGGACCCAAGCACCTCTCCGAGTCCCCTGGAGATTGTTTGGAAGGGTTTCAGGCATCCACAGTCTAGAGAATTCTAAAGAATTCACAGTCAACCAAAAGTCTAGTTGACCACAAATGTGAATTTTCCTCTGTGTCTCAAGAAAACAGAGAATTAACTACATTAAATAGATTTTACAGAGATATGAACAGCAAAGATCAGGCATGTTTTTTCTCTTTAAGCCACACATCCACTCTTCATTTTGTCATCCATAGAGGACACCTGGTCTGTATGAACCTTGTCTCTCTCCTGCAGGGAATCACTGGACCTGTGTTTGGCTTGAAGCCTGAGCAAGCCACAGAAGAGTTCCTGAGCAGGGAGGACTTTGTGTTCAGGCAGGTGCCAGCACTTTCCTTCTTTATCAAACAAAGGGAAAGATCAAGTCAAAGCTGAGATTGCTTTGTGGAACCCATTTGTGATTTTTGAGTCTGATCCAAAGGTCACTGAAGTTAATGGGAATCTCTGCTGATTTCTCTGGTATCCAGACCATGTTTCCAAAGAAAAAGCTGCTCTTGAAAGCCACTGACCACCTGCATGGTGGATCTACATGTCTTGTGCATGCCCACTGTGAAGATGTGGTGGAAACAACTGGGAATGGAAATTCACTTTTGTTGAACTTTCAGAAACAATAAGAAAAAAAAGCAATGGATGCCCTCAATATTCCTGGAGGTGAATAGTCTTATTTATTAAAAAATTAATAGGTGAATAAATATTCCTTTTTTCTTTTTTATCCTGGTGTCACCTCCCGCCAAACTCAGTTTGGTGGAGAAGCTTGAGATCACAGTATGGGGAGCTGTGGAGGAGGAGGAGGCAGCCCTTTCCTGCAGAAACACCTTATCTCACGTGGCCTGGGTGCAGTTCCACCACTGAAAACTGCCAGCACAGATAACAACAACCCCAGTGAGACCGGGACAGGCAGCCAAGTGTGCACAAGGCCACAGAGACACACGCCACAGGTCGTGAGGATGTGAGCTCTGTGCAAGGACAGAGCCCTCAGCACCACTGTAGGTCTTTAACCTGCTCTGGGACTTATTAGTGAATATTGGCTAGCACTTTGGAGGTCAAAAATTTCACATATGAGGGTACACATCACGGATAATGTTGCTATAATGGAAAAAAATTCCTCTCAAAATTGTACTGAATTATCCAAGGTAGTTAGGTGAAACAGTGTCAAAGTGCATTTTCAATTATAGAATCACAGAATCATATGGGTTGGAAGGGATCTTAAAGCCCAACTTGTTCCAGCCCCCTGCCCTGCTCATCTGGGTATAAACTCTGTGGACAAACCTCATGGAGGAAAGAAAAGCTACAGGAGGTGATAGGAAAACAGTGGTGTGTCCTAGAGGAGCTCTCCCAAGAGCTTTTCTTTGCAGAGTGATTCTGCTTTAAAAGCCAGCAGGGTGAAAGTTTTTATCAGAGGGTCAGACAAAACACTTCACTTTGTTTGTGTTAATTCCTCGGTGATACAGTCTGAAAAACACAGGTTTTCTGAGGAGGAGCTATCTTTTGTGCACTGCAAAATTTATACCAAATATTTGGCACAGATGCCTCAAGGTCTTACACTACATAAAAATTCTGGAATAGGAAAAATAACCCCGAGGAAAAATAACCCCGAGGAAATCTGAACTCTAGAAGGCACAGAAATTTACTTAATCAGTAATACAAAAAGGTGTAATGATTTATATTTATTTTTTGCTATTAATAAGCAGAGCCTTATCCTTCTTTCCATACCCAGTTCAGACAAAACTTGATCTTTACTGTAACACCTTGAAGAAACCTATTCTGTCAGAGATACCTTTTTTTTCCTAATCATCAAGGTATTTATTCCAAGGTGTTTATTCATCAGTGTGATCATTCTCAAAAGCAGTAAATGCTCAGATATGCTGTCTGCTTCAAAAGAGTTGTTCATGACTCACAAGGCCAGGTTGGATGTGGCTTGGAGCAACATGAGCTAGTGGAAAATGTCCTTGCTTATGGCAGGGGGTGGAACTGGATGAGCCTTAAGACCCCTTCCAACCCAAACCATGCCAGAACTGTGCAGATTGCACCTTCCATTTTACAGCAAGGTCAGCAAAAGGTAGAAAGGCCCTTTGAGGGAGGTGGCTTGAAGGCACATAAAATTTTGGTCCTGAGAGAAGGGCCAAATTCCATTTCCCGGAATAGGGGAAAGCACATATCTTCATCCTTTTGCTTGGAGCACTTCTTCACCAACATAAATAGCTGTGCTGAAGCAGCTCAGAAGGAAACAATGGTCCTGCAGAAGCAGCACCACATCTCGAGGACAGATCCCACCTGGCAGTCCATGGACACACAGCTCTGTGGGGCAAAAAGCAATGCTCCCATTCCATCTGGAAATTCAAAACACAGCTGTGGTTTGGGTTGTGCCACGCTCAGGGGGTTTTGGTGTCCAGAAGGCCAAAGCTGAGGCCTGTGAGACTGCTGTTACCCTTTGCCTCTCCAGTGATAGCAGCAGTGGAGGTGATATTTGGTCACTTACGCAGGTTTCCTCAAGGTGTTGACAGGCTGCACGTCACATGCTAGAAAAGCTGAGTGTTTACTTTCCACACCAACACGTCACTCATTTTGTGCTAAGGGCAGCAGCAGTGCTGCTCTGGGTGAGCAAATCAGCTGCGACTGGGGCTGTCCCCACGTGGCACTGGGGAGCTGCAGCCACACCACAGCACCACGACCTTCCAGCTCAGGGTGGCCACGTCCAAAGTGCCACCAGGACAGGCTGGGGGGACTCCCCAGCTCCCCAGCCAGGCTGGGATGTGCTCCCCACTGGGCTCAAACACAGCCCTGCCAAGGCCACTGCAGAGAGGTGGCTGAGTGCAAGTCAATTTGTGTAGACACAGGGTAAGTATGCTGCACAACCATACCAGCTACTGGGAAAATCTTCCAGTATCCTTTTTTGTAACTTTTATTAGTGATGCCAGCTGGTGGAAAGGTTGAGTTGGTGCAACACAATAGTGTTCAGTGGGATCCTTTTCACTTTAATGTGTACAAGCTTTGCCACAAGAGGAAAGCAAGCAAAAAGCAACTGGTGATAAGGAGCTTCCATGGATATTTATCAAAGTGATTTGTTTAGGTGGAGGCCTTCCTTTATTTGTTTCCTAGAATCACGTTCTTGACCTTTATCAGCATGAGGAATTATTTTTTAATTCAAAACACCTCATTCATGCTTAGTTCTATGTTCCATCACAGCCTTTGCCACTGTGGTCTGTGAATCAGCTACCAACCAGGCAAATGGTGCTTCTGTTTCCTGAGTGGGCACAAATAACCAAGTGGAAATTGGACATTTCGAGTCTGAGCGTTCAGTTTGAAGTGCATTTTTTGCCTATTAATTTGTGTGAGCTGTGCATTTAATGCATGGCTCCACAATGGCACCAGCACTGGCTGTGCTCTGGAAAATCCCTGGGGAACAGAAGTCCTGAACACTGCTGAGCTGGGAGCAGAAAACAAATAAATCTGCTTTAGGTGCTTTGTGTCTGCTCCTGGGCCTGGTTCTCAAATGGTGAGGGACAACCAGGGCTGCTCTGCACGCCTGACCACATCCAGGAGCTCTGGCACTCAGAAGCCATTAGGGAGGCAATTTCTTATTGAGCAACGGGATTGCTTTATGTCTGGGCAAAACTTTTGATCTATAGTGGTAAGAGATTTCACCACCACCCTGCAGCTGGGTTCATTCATCACAGAAAGCAGCACTGTGTCACTCTGTGCATTAATCTGTAGAGGATCCTGTACCCTGAGTAGTCTGTGCAGCTAGTTCTGCGCCTCATAAAGGATGCTCCAGATTGGGAAAAGGTGCATGAAGACTACAGAGCTATGGGGCTGCTCATGTTGGAGGGATGACTACAACTTAATCTGGAAAAATGACAGCCAAAAAGGCTTGAGAGGTGCCTATGAAATCATGCCAGGCAAGGAGAAAGTGGACAGGGACGGCCAGTAGTCAACAGGCAATTTGTCTCATCCAGTACAAGAAGCCCAGGGCATAAAATGAGGCTAAATTTGTCAGCTCAAATCATCAGAAGCTTGTTTTCTCTATTTTCCCTGCAAGCTGTATTTAAGCTGTGGAGTTTATTGCCACAAGATGCTGTAATCTGCTAAAAGTGTGCCTAGGTCTTAAAAAATCACTGGTTGTGTTCGTGGAACAAGGGAAAAAATCCATTGAGGGTTACTAAAAGCAAGACATCATGTCTAGGTCAGAAAACCCATGAGCAGTAAATCATTAGTAGCTAAAACAATATTCTGGGAACATATCTCTAATTGCTGGCGTGCTTTCACAAAGTAACTGATTTCCTTTGTTCCTGGGAACAGGCTACTGGTACAGGTGAAAATCTGAGCTGCCCTGGCCCAGCTTTTCTGGTGGTTTTGCTGCTTTTTTTTTCTTCCCCCCACACCACAAAAGCCTTGATTCTGTTGGTTCCATGAGCCTTGTCAGCTCACCTAACACCAGAGCAAACTGTGCAGGGTAGGGCATGAAAACAAGGCTGTGCCTTTCCTCCCCTGCCTCCCAGCTCTGCCAGCTGCACCGAGGAACTGTAAAGGCAGGTGATTCAATCCCACAGGAATTTGCTGGGAGTTTGCTGGGAATATTGAGAGAGCAGCTCTGCTGCCCACGGCTGAAACCAATTTTGGATGCTGCTGTGGGAGATCCTTTGTGTTTGGGACCAAGACCTTCAGCAAGGAGGTGGATCCACTCAGGAAAGCCCTGACAACCAGGGTGCTGCAGGTCAGCAAGGAAAGACCTGGGGGAATACGGCTGCAGTCTTCAAAATCGACTGACTGCTTTTATCTCTGTGGATCCACAAGGCACATCCCAAAATTGTACTAAATCTGCGTGGATCCACAAGGCACATCCCAAAATTGTACTAAATCTGCTTCTTCTGAGAGTTTTCAAAATAGCCAGATGCAGAAATTTCTTCCATGAAACTCTTAATTAAATTAAATTAAAATACTTGTAAAAAGACATTATTTGGGATAAATTTCCCAGCTGTTTTCTTCAGTGGACTAAGCATGGCATTAAATTACAGGGAAGCTCAACTATTATCTCATACTTTTCTTTTTTTTTTTTTTTATTATAGACTTTTTATCCACATGAATGATAAAGAAACTACAACAGAGTTAAATACCTTTTTTGATAACAGTGATTATATTCTTAATTACACTCAATATTAAATTGTAAAATATTTCCAGAGGAGTACAATCGTAATTCATACAGCAGGCAAAATACCAGAGGGGGGGAGGGACGAGGGAGAGGGGTGTGAGAATCTCCAGACTGCTTTTAAAAAGCACTGTGTATGGCTAACGCTGCTCTATCCGTCCATCCTTCTGTCCACCTGTCCATCCAAACGTGGTTCTGGCCCATCTGGTGAGACGTTCATTTCCTTCCATAAAACAACCACTATTCCAAAGCAAAAGGTGAACTGGCAGATGTTGTCAGTGTCTGTGGCGTTGAAAGGACCAGCAGTTCCTTTCACAGCTTATCTGCACGATTCAAAAGCATTTTTTTTTTCCTATCAAGCTCAATAGTCCTTCTAAAAACACAAAGACTTAAACTTTGGTACCACCAAAAAAAAAAAAAAAAAAAGAAAAATATCAAGGACAGGCATTTTTTTTGTTGTTTTGTGTTTACTAATAAATGGCTGCTACATTCTATTTGACATGGTTGTCCATGATACTATGAGGTCACTTGTCCTTAGGTTCAGAGGAACCTGATTTTTTTTTTTATTTAGATCCCCAAACACTTCCATTTCACAGTCTATATACAAGTCAGGTTTCTGACTGGGTTATAACTTATAAGGTAACAGCTGCAAAAGCTCCTGTGCTTCTGGGGAGAAAGTGTTATCAACATTAAGCCAAAGTTTTGAGACAGTGACAGAATTATGACATTAGTGGAAATTATGACCCCTGGGAAAGGGACACAGGTCACCTGCTCTAGCAGCATCCCCTGAGACTTTGCCAGTGAGTATCTGTGGGGTCACATGGAAATATTGGCAATAAAGATGAAGTGCGAGCTTTAACTGCCTGCAGTGCAATTAAACACAGCCAGATCTGCTGTGGGAAGGAGCAGAGGGCCCTGCCAGGGCTTCGGGGCAGGAACTGAGGGGCTGCTCTGCAAAACAGAGAGTCTGAAGCGCCTGGGAGCGCTGCGTGGGCAGGGATGCGCAAACACTTCTCCTTCTCGGCACATCAAGGACACGAAACTCCTTCTGCACAACACAGCCGCGGTTCCCCGCCTGGCTGGTCCAGCTCAGCACTTCAGCAGCAGCTAATCTTCCAAAAGCAGCGGGGCTGCGAGGAGGCATCCCCGTGTTTACCCCCGCTGGAAGCCGGAGCAGCGCGGGGAGCGCATCCATCCTCCCCGCCCTCGCCAAACGCGCACGGAATGCTCCTGCCGGGATGCTGGGATGCCAGCGCCGTCCCTGCGGGGACTGGGAGCTGCTGGAAGCCCGGCGATGGGAGCAAAGCGTTGCTCTCCTCCGGTGCTGGCATCCTCAGGCAGGTTTTTATTGGGCACCCAGCGCTGCAGGCAGGGCGCTGGGGCAGGACCTGCTGCTCCTACTCGGGGTACTAATGCCGCTGAGTTTGTTTTAAATCAGCCCTCAGATTGCTGTAGGCTCGCTCGGAAAAGGCTGGCAGGCAGCAAGGGAGTGTGCACAAGAGCCAAAAGAGACCAGCTCGGTGCTGGGAATAATCTCCTTATCTCAGCGGGCCACAGATTGTGGTTATCTGGTTACTCTGTACTTACTCCTACTGCTTTTGTTTTTGAGAATCTGCTTCTTCTGCAGCTCAGGCAAACCTCTGTCATCTCTACTATCAAGCCCTTCACAGATGTCCCAGACTCTCTTGAATACCTCTATTTTGTGCATTACTGAGATCTCTGTGTATGAGTAGCTCTTCTTTTCCTAATCCCCCTACTTCTCCTCAGGGATTTTTTTAGTGAATCCACAAGCCAGATTTTGTGGCATAACACAGCAGCAGGGCTACCAGCTTTTGGCATCTGTCTCCAATCCCTAATCTTCTTGTTTTACCGGGGAAAAAACCCAGAGAATGTCATTTAAATGTTAATACTTCAGCACCCCAAACTGGAATCTCCCAAGCCACTGATGATGGAGGTGGTGTTTCTACTAAATGAACCTTTAGGAAGGCCCTGCAGGATAATTACCTTCTGTAGGACATTGAACTACAGAACCACAGTCAGTGGGGTTCTGTGAGGCTCCCAAAATATGCTGATATACTGCTTTTTTTTCTGGAGCTAAAGGAGTTCCATTAAGGGCAGAAAAACTCCCTACCTGGAGTGTGAACATTTTTTTTTGCACTCTGAATGCCAAAGTATTTCCCTCCTTCCATTGAAGGTACGTTGACCTTGATGACAATTTTCAGTGCCAGGAAAAGCACAAGCTCAGGCAGTGAGGGCCATGGAATGGTCTGGGTTGAAAAGAACCTTAAAGATCCCCTAATCCTACCCCTGCCATGAGCAGGACACCTTCCACTCTCTCAGGGTGCTCAAGCCCTGTCCAGCCTGGCCCTGGGCACTTCCAGGGATCCAGGGGCAGCCACAGCTGCTCTGGGCACCCTGGGCCAGGGCCTCAGCACCCTCACAGGGAAGAATTTCTTCATAATATTTAATTTAAAGCTCCCAGTTTGAAGCCTTTGTCCTGTCACTGCAGGACCCACGGGTCAGCTCCCAGCACTACATCCCACCCCAGAGAAGCCTTGTAATTCATGCCAGATGTGATTTATCAGCTTTAAACTGCAGCACAGCACCTGCACAGAGAGGGCTTTGGGACCAGGACCAGCCACATCAAACAACAGAACAATCCTCTCAATTCCTGCAACGCCTGCAGAGGAGCACAGGCAGCCAGGTCAAGTGGAATGAAGTCTCTTTTTCACAAGCTCACCTTTAGCTTTTGCTGAGGTGTGCACCGAGCTTTTCTTTCCTGATCAAGCTTGCTGCATAGGGAATCTGGAATGACACAGAAACAGAGACACTGCTCAAGCCAAGGTTTGGCTAATGAAACACCCAAGCTGGAAATCCCTGCAAAGGAAAGGTTTTGTTTTCCTTCCTGAAAATGGGGAGCAATTGTAGGAAACAACACCTTAAATACAAAGTTTCAGCTCTTTATGAAACCTCAGGGAGGTTGAAGCAGAAATAAAGCAATTAAAACAGAATTAAAACAACAGTTAGAATATTATAATTCAGTGTAAAAGACGCATTCTGATGCCTTGTTGATATCAGAGGCTGACCTGTGAGATCATAAAAAGTCAGCTGTCTGTGACAGATCAGGCAATGCACACTGATCCCTGCACAGCCACAATACAGCAGGTTGGGAGCATGAGACTCCGTGTATTTATATCCCCCTAATTAGGAAGTTCATAATAGTTATCTCCAGCTTGCACCAATCTGAAGGGAAGCCACTGAAGTGGAACAAATAATTAAAGAAAAACAGAGAACATGGGCATATTAGGGAACACAGTTATATTTAGAAACAAAGTGGGATGATGTGCTCATTGGCCAGTGGGAATACATTACAGGGCTGCTCTTCTGCAGTGCTGGGCCTTTAGAATGCAACAAAACTAAATTGCTCTGAGATTTCCCCATAGCTGGGAATCCAAGTGGCTACAAATTCTTTGATGATGACTTTTGGAGGGACTGCTGGAGGAATTGAGGCTGGGAGATCAAAAAATCCTGTGTCCCTGCACTCCTAGGAGCTGCTGCACACTGAGCTGACCTTCTTCTGCTGCCAGGCACTCCAGAATGTGCTCACAAATAATGTCAAATATGTCCCTGCAAGCTGACAATTATGTCACCTGAAGTCAGGATCAAGGCCTTAACCTGCACAAACAGCAGAAGGAACAGATGGGCAAATGTAGAGAGCTCAAGCAACCTGCCCCACACACCTAGACACAGTGAATTTACATCTGTGTCCACTGAGCCCACGCGTTCCTGTACATCCCTGTTGTGGTTTTAAATACATTATGCCCATCATTATTTTAAATACATTATGCCCATCCATTATGAGGATGTTTGTGTGAATTGTGCCCAGCACGCCTCAGGGCTGGGGTAAAGCATCATGTCTGCAAAGACATTGAGAGACTTATCCATCCCTGCCTACCTTAACAAGGAAAAAGAGGAGGGAAGGGTCAGGATGAAAGGAAAGAGAGGGTCTTTTGAAGCCCGAGAGCCAGCCCTTTCATTTGTTGGGAAAGGAGGTCAATCAGGCTGAAAGCAGCACCAGGAAGGAGCAGTGTCTGTCTGAATGAAAGCAGAACCCTTTCACAGGGGCATGCTGCCACCCCCATACACAGCCCTGGAAAAGACCAAGATTCCAGGTGTTTTGTCTGCCTACTCTTACAATCCCTTCCCCTGACAGAAGATAACAGGTATCAGGAAGATTGTGGCCAGTTCCTCCCTAGGAAACAGAGCTGTCCCCTCCACCGTGTCCCCAGGCACAGCTGCTTCCCTGATCACCCCTGGACGTGGATTGGATGCAGAAAAAGGGAGCCACAAACAAACTCAAAGACATCAGCACGTTCCAGCTGGGAGCTGTGGTGCCTCAGCAGCTGATTCCTGCCTCTCTCCCACTCACGAAGGCCAACTTGGGTTTGCATGGCCACAAATTATATAGGACATCTCCCAGGCTGTGCTGACCTAGATAATACAACGGGGTACATTCTGTCAGAAATTAACTGTTCTTAATCCACTTCTCCGCTATATTTGGCGTCTTTCTAACGTGTGTTGTTTCACCTGATCTCCTGGTAATTGATGGCAGTGGGAGAGGTGGGTGTTCAACGGGGAAATTACTGATTTCTCCATGAGTTAAATCACCTACAATGTCATCTTCTATTTCTGTCATTGTCAGAGCATTTGGTAACTCCAGTGTTGGGGTGGAATAGGAATAGGTGAAATGTGTGTGCACGAACCACTGATGACCAGAAAAGACCAAGATTTAAGTCTCTTCCTGGCAAAAAGGTGTATTTCTGTACATCTTTTCAAAGGATGCACAGAAATAACAAAAGTGAATGTAGTTGGGTTTTAAGCATCAAAAAACCCAGTTTTTGTGACCAGGTCCACGTTAGTGGGAAACATGAGAGCAGATCTGAAGAGAAACTCCAAGAAAAATGCAATATGGACATATTTAAATATATTTATAATATGGACAATATTCCTCCAGGCTGACTGCAATCTAGTCCTGGTACCCACTAGGAACAGGAGCACAGTGCCCTGTGCATTCCTGGAACACTTCCCTGTTTATTCCACCTGGAAGGAGCCCAGTCAGCAAGCCTGGAGCCTGCCCCACGACTTGAACCAAAGCACAGGTAATGGACAGGATTGGGGAGTCATTTCTGAAGGTCCTGTCAGATCCCTGTTATACACACTCAGATATCAAAAAAGCTTCAGCACATCATCCTCTTTTAGAGGCTTCACTTCTGCATCCCATCTCTGGTGAGGTACACAATTTTACATTGTGTTGCCTAGAAAAAATATTTTTCACTCATGCAGCAGCTGAGGCTGGCTTGTGGCTCCCTGTACATCCACACCCATTTTTGATCAGAATGTCTGCAGATTTTAAAGGAAAGGAAACTTTCTTTTAAATTTCTACAAGGAATATTCTTCTTTAACATTTGAATTTACTGGAGAAAGAGGCACAGCTCCATCCTATCAACCCAAGGCATATCCACATGTGTTGTCAAGATACAGGTTTTGCTCACCTCTCTTAAAAAAAAAAAAAAAAAAAAAAAAAAAAAAAAAAAAAAAAAAAAAAAAAGTAAGCTGACAGCAAGAAATAAAATGTAAAATTCTGGTGAAAACAGCTCACTTTCCTGTACACAATCAGGGATGAGCCTTTTGAGGACACAGGACACAGCGTTCCAGAAATGTTCTTTTACCTGTCATTATGTGTGTGCCTGTGAGCAGGCACTTCAGCACAAGATGCCACTCAAGAAATCTGAGAGCCATTCTGCTGAAGAACTGTTTGCATTCTCCCCAAGGTCAATCATCTGAGCTGCACCACTTCAGGCCAAGCACAGAGATCACAAATGGCACTGAAATGCTGCCATTTCCCATCTCCTGTTTTTGAGAACCCAGCTCTCCCCACACAGAAATGTGGGTGCTTCTTGTTTGGATAATAAATACATTAGTTGTACAAAATCACCAGCATTCCATAAGCAGTGTAAACTAAGAATTAGAGCTACTGGTGCTCTTCTGAATTACACTGTGACCCAGAGGAACAGGCTCTCATGCCTCTGAAGATTTACCAACAACAATCACATGGTGGATTTTTTCCCCCCCCTTCTTTTAAACATTCCTTGTCAATCTTTAAGGATCAGGCTGAAAGATAATGCAGGGATGGAAATCAGTTTTTCAGAGAGATAGTTCCTGATTTATTTTATTGCCTGACTCTGAAGAACAGAGTTGATTTAAAGGAGCACTGAGAGCAGAAAGCCATAAAACACAGAGCAGCTGCAGATGGATCCAGTTCTCAGCTCTGAACATTATTATCAGTGAGGCTGGTAAGGAGGAAGGCAGTTCACGGGAGCACAACCTAATTAAAATATCCCAAACAAAACCAAACCATCATTTTTCACCTCATCTGGAAAGACAAAGGCCTGCCTGAGTGCTTCACATTTCTAACACACCTCAAAACCTGTCACCTTTTACCCCAATGTAAAATTAGTGGGATTGATCCTCATGGGTGATGAACACCACTGGAGCTTTTCCTGGTGGACAGGTCACCACTGAGGTCAATGCCTCCTGAGAACCCACAAACCACTTGTAAGGCACCTCTGAGGGAAAACTAAGAAAAGTTTCTCAGTTTGCAGAAGGCTTAAATTTCCTGCTTGGCGTTGTGCTTCCCCGTGGCCATGTTTGAGAGAGGTTCATGAAAACATTAAAGGATGGAAATCATAATGCTGGCAATGCTGATTCTGATCTTTTTCTCTCTCCAGGTAGCTAGGAAGAAAGTTCATGGTTTTAAAGTCTGTTCCACTAACAGAGTTGCCCAGAAGACAATATCAGACAGACCCAGAGTTTCAGGCAGGAGGTGATTTGGTATTGGTTATGGTGCTGGGCTGTCCCAGCAGATGAGTTCTGGTCTCATTGGACAGAAACCAAAAACTCTAAAGGCAGGTGAGCTCTTCTAAGGCTGTACCACATGTGTCATGTCTGAATTTCCCCCATCCTGCTGGGCAGCAGTTCCTCCTCTCTGGCCCTTTCTGTACAACTCATCAACAAAAGCCTGATGATCCTCAGAATCTCAGAATCTTCTAGGATCAAAAAGATCTCTGAGACAATTGGGTCCAACCCAATTGAGTGGTGAGCCCAGCTCACCACTGACCCATGTCCTCAAGTGCCACATCCACACAGCCATAAGACAATTGGGTCCAACCATGCCACCAATGCCCAGCTCACCACTGACCCATGTCCTCAAGTGCCACATCCACACAGCCATTAAACCCCTCCAGGGATGAGGATTTCACCTCTGCCCTGAACAGCTGAACTCAGGGCTTGACAGTGAAGAAATTTTTCCTAATATCCAGTTTAAACCTTTCCTGGCACAACAGGATCAGCATGCAAAATCCATATTTTATATATGATCTCCACGTACACGTCCTGTACTCAGCCAATTTGGGAGACAGCACTTTGCAAGGGGAGGAACAGAAAAATGCATTCAGGGGTCTAAGAAACATTTTCTTTTTAAATATGATGATTGTTTGTTTCCTAGCACTCAGCCGAAAACCTGGCATAAATAGGTTGCAAACTTTCCCAGCAGCTGCTTCAGACACTCTGAAAACTCTGAAAACTGAAACAGGGGAAGTTCCACCTGGACATGAGGAAGAAATTCCTTGCTGGAACAGTGTGCATGGAGAGGCTGTGGAGCCTTCCTCACTGGAGGTGTTCAGAGCCTGCCTGGAGAACTGTTCTGAGCAACGTGCTCCAGCAGGGAGCTTGGACTAGGTGACCTCCAGTGGCCACTTGCAGCCTTACCCATTCCGTGATTCCCATCAAAACCAACGGCCACACGCCAGCCTGCTCCTCCCGCAGCCCACCGAGCCAGGCTGCCTGCAAAGAACCCAGCATCCCCCAGTGACGATGTAAAACAACAGGGCCCACCCCTGTTGTCGCTTTTCCTAGCGATCTGAGCCTTACTCCTGGCTTCCAGGAAGCCACGGACTATTATTATTTTTGAGCCGCGGCTCGGGCAGAGCCGCAGGAGCAGCGGGAGCCTGCTTTATTGGTTTGTGGTGCAGCCCAGGATTATTTAAGCCGGGCTCAGCTTGAGCTGCAGTGGCGGCCGGCGGCCGGCAGAGGGCACCCGCGGGCCGCGCTGCGGCCATCGCCCCCAAAACGGGGAAGAATCGCCCCAAAAAAACGGGGCAAAAAGCGTCGCGGCCAGGGCAGGGCACGAGCTTCGCGTCAGGCTGCAGTGGGTGCTGGTGCTGGGGAGTTTTCAAGTGCAATCATAATTGGTTGATTTTTTTTTTTTTCAGCTTGTATTAGAGGTATTTCCGAAACATCGAACACGCTGGGTTAATTTATTTTAAAGCCTGATTACTCAGTTCGGGGTGAGTGAAACGATCGTTCTGGGTAAACCTACTTCTGGCACCCACAGTTACAGGGGATCAGAGAATCGCAGAATCGTTTAGGATGGAAAAGCCCTCCAAGATATTCAAATCCAAACATTTCCCCCGCACTGCCCAGCCCACACTAATCCGTGTCCCTAAGTGCCACATCCACGTGGCTCTTAAATCTTTCCAGGGACATTCAGGAAGGACTAATTTAAGTTGTATATCTTCAGCAGTGAGAAGAGCCAAAAACCCCCCTGACTTTAGGCATCTGTATTTTTTGTAAATAACTTTTAAAAGCAATTAGACCAAGTTCTGTGGCTAGTTATATCAGTAAATTTGAGCTTAGTACTACAAAAGCATACACCTATGAAGGTCTAAGAAAAACTATTATTTCAGTATGCATGAAATGCTTCTGCTTTTCTCTTTGTACTGCTATGTTAACAAGAAAATTAGGTTAAAGCCCTGTTGAAGTAGTAGTGCAGCATCTCAGGTACAAAAAAACCACCTAAAAGCGCCAGTTAAAAACAAAACAACAGCAATTAAACAAAAAATCAAAAGCAGACACGCTTTTTTTGTACTGCACCAATTCATCCATGCAATAACCCTGGAAGGCCAAAGTAGTTCTATCATTACCACATTCAGTTCATTAATCTTAATTCTAGATATAAACACACAAGCTTTATTCCCATGAATGAATTAAAGCCACTGCTGGGACTATCACCTCAAAAGTGCTGACTCCATTTCAGTTATTGGCCAAGATGTCTCTGAAGGTTTCTGCCCCCATTTTGGCAACCACACTCATTATTTGCAGCAGTCTCTCAGTTTTTCATACAAAGATATTTTTATCAATCTCACTGATCACAGCCTGCCCCACAAATATGAGCATGAAGACTTACTGGTGATTCAACAACATTTCTATTAGTAATAATTAAACTAAGGCATCTGTAGTGAGTGAAGAGGTCCTGAGTTGCTGGTGCAGCACATTAAATGTTGAAACTATTATCTGTAAGTACATTCAGAGAGCTCTGTCAAATGATTAAATGAGTCTTAATCTGTCCATAGCACAAATCAGTGAGTGAAAAGGGTGTGAATTACTTGATCATATTTCTTTTCCTGCCCAAGAAAATCAGGAAAACCACCACAGCTGGCTTGCTGGAGATCTGGGATATCCAATTCCAGAAACAGCTTCACCACAGGGCCACAGGTGGATGGCAGAGGTGAACCATTCTCTCCCTGGGAGGCAGAGTTAGAGATAAAGACTGGGGTGCACATAAACTTTGTGCCTAGAAGTTCTTTGCAGCAGAAAATTTGACTGGTCAGCTGCCTAAAGTCCAAAGCAGCAGAGGAAGTGCTTTTCAGGATGGGCATCCTAATTAGAATTTTCTGTGACAGCAAAATTCACAGGTCAATTCAAACTCCCTGCCTGTCATGGAGACACAAGGGGGGACACAGCTGAGCACACTACAGGAAAAGAGTGCAGACCAGCTGCAAAAAACACCCAGAGGTATTCCGGACTTGAGTTTCCTCTTCCAAACACCCTCCATCTCTCATTGAAATCTCTGCAGTCAGCAGGAACAGGGCACGTGGAAGCTCTAAAAATAAGGCCAGTCCTGAATGCCTCCAAACGCTGGAGCACAAGTCTGACAATCCCGGCCTTCAAATTTACTTTTATGTCCTAACCCATCCATTAGAAAATGACAGTACCAGGAGGCTGGGCAATGCCTTCTCTGCACCGTGATAAGCAGGAGGAAAATTTCAGTGGGGGAGCACAGGGCTGATTAAGAGAAATGGGGATATTTGCCAGACTTGCCTCAAAAACAAAACCCCGCTGAGCAATGTCAGACTGATCACAGAGAAAGCACCAGCAAAGCAAGCATTAGCTGACACCCTCACCTTGCCCTGCTCTTGAAACCACACTAAGCATTCATTTATTTGAGTGTGGAACAGCTTCCCATGCTCCAGACCCTTTGCTTGCACCGGATTAAGAACATCAACTTTTCAAAACAACACAGTTGGATGTGATGATCCAGGGCTGCACTAGCACACAGGCAAAATCCCTCTTGGTTTTAAAATAACAAGCAAGAGACCCAAGAGTAACGTGTGCCTGCACTGAACTGTGTTTTGGCAACTTGATCCTTTACTGCTGAGTTAAACACTTCTTCTAGTGTCTGAAATGAGAAAAAGACACATCCTACGGTTTATTTTCTGGTGGGAAGCAGGGATTGAGCAGATTCCCTAGGCAGAAACGTTTAACTGCTCAAAGTTTACTGATTCACTCCTCCCTGCTCCTCTCTGCAGAAGCACCTCTCCGTGTTGAGTCGACACATTTTGTTTAGTTGAAACATGAAGACACATCTGGTTACTGTATGAAAGTAAATCTCCAGGTAATTACGCTCCAAACCAGCCGAGAACTGCATGTTTACCTCTTGCTAAATATAAGGCAATAGCATCTCGGCAGTGGTTCACCTGCATGGCTCACAAAGGAAAAATTCGAGGTGTGCACTAAAAAACACAAAGCAGCAGCTCAAGACATTTTTATCAGAGAAAGTAAACTTACGATTTGTAGCTGCTGCACCATTTCTTCTCTGTACGCCAGCTCCCGCTTCATCTGATCTTGAAAGTTGTCTGTATGAGAGGGGAAAAAAGCGTAGGTGCAATAATTGAAACAGAGACCACACGGCAGTATTGACACCAATCAAGGCAAATCAAGCCCTGTCACTACTGAGGAATCACAAAATCTTTCACTCAATTAAAACATGCACCTAACAAATATGTATCTAAGAGGAGACACCGCTGACAACAGAAAAAATGTGGAAAAGTTAGATTTCACTACTTCCCCTGTCAGAAAATATAGGATGCTAAGTTTGTGTTGCTAGCATTTATTCCCAGCTATTTTCCTGCACGGGCAAGGCTCTGCAGTCATTAGTCAGACTTTTGCAGGCCCTGAAGAGAAGAGCAGAGACTGCTCTTCTTTGCTTTGGCATAAATCTGTTGACATCAACAGCGATGTCCAGCACGTGAGAGGAGAAAGCGTTCAAGGATGCAGGGTTTGATTTGTGGTTTGTAGCATTGTGCTGACGGCTTTGAACAAAACTGAAGCTCCATAAAGAGTGGAATTCGGATGGGAGAAAGTCTTTGAGGGATCCTGGGCAGCTGGGTGACAGCACAGGCCAGCCTTCCTGCTCCAGCAGATCCTCCTTCCCTGATTTTCCTCCTAAACAACCATTTCAGACAAAACTTCATTTGTTAGAAGATTAACTGATGCTCTGTGTTCCTTAGCACTCCTGTTGGTGGGTGGGAAAAACAGGAATATAAACAAACTAATGACTAGAACCAGAGAACTCCAAGAGCTGCCTGATGGACGTCAGGGTGCAAGGATGGGCTGTTAAATGGAAGAGGAAAGAAAACCCATCCCAAAAACTATAATTTTGATTCAAGTAAGGAACCTGTCCTGGAATTAAAAACAAGGGGGCAGAGCTCTGTCCCCCTCTCACAAAAGAGCTTTGTCTTGTCTGAATGATGAAGTTGTTGTTTGAAAGAAAAGGAGGCAGGGAAAGAGCAATGAAACAGGGAAAGAGTGAGAAATTTTGGCAAGCTGAAGCCCTCAGGAGTCCAGCACAACCACATTGAAAGGGACATGGTGGCATTATCTCAATGAAGTTCTTCGGATTTCCACTAAATTCCCACAGAACTCTAAAGCCTATTCCCTCTACTCTGACTCGATCAGAAAAATAAGCCAACAAAAATAAAGCATACTTTCAATTCCTCTTTTCCTAGCCCCCCCCAAAAACCATGCACTATAAAAAAAAAGGTAACTGCCTCCTGTCCTGGCCACTAAAGGCTTGATAATTGCAACTGAGGTCCTCCAGCTTCACTCTGAGTAGGCTTTAAGGAGATATTTTCCTTTTTCCCCTCAATGCTTTCCTCCCAGCTGCCTCTTCATGGGCTCATCACCTCTGCAAAGAAACAGCTCAGGGATCTTGCTCAGCCCTGCACACCAAATGTCCAAGCTCACAGTGGAAATGGGGTGTTAATGGCAGGGACAGCGCTTCTTTCCGGCAGCATTTATCCCAGTCCAAACGCTCACAGAAAAAGCCATAAGCAGTACCCAGGAGAAAAGATATGAATATTTAAATAGCTTTCTTAACACAAAATTAAATACTTTAAGTACCCAGACTGCGTCTCCGCCATTTTATTGCCACGTTGTTTAAAATGCAGACGGACAGAACGCGGAGCAGCCGACACGGAAGGGCACAAACCAGAGCAGGGCTCCAGGAGAACACGCTGTGACCATGCAGAGATGCTTGCCTTTCTATCAGGACAGCAAATATTTGACTTTCTACATGCAATCTGATTTTTAATTTTTTTTTTTTTTAATTTTATTCGAGTGATCTCTGCATTGAGAGATCTTAAAGGCGAAAGAAAATTTCACCTGCGGCTTTCAAGCACAACAGCAATGTGAGAAATACAAGGTCTTGCTGTTTTATAAATTATCACAGTCCGTGTTTCAAGCAGGTTCGAGAAGCCACAGAGAAAACCACAGCATAGCACTGCTTAGAGAGCTTGCAAATAAGCTCAATTCTCATTTAACAGTGATTTAAACGAGAGAACTCTGAAACGAAACATAATTTACTGCACAGCCCTGTTGTGAGCAGTGGCTTGATGCTGTGAAGGTGGAACACCCCAAATGTGCTCAGTGCCAGGTGGAGTCACCCAAAAGAGGTGACTCTAGAGCTCACTGCAGGCAACCTGACAGAAGCATTTTCCAGAGAGAAATAGTATGGCCTTACACATCTCGCATGCTGCCTCCCAGCTGAAACAGGGATGAGTTTTCAATACAATTTAAATTTTACCTCAACTTTCCTTTAGTTGGATCTCCAAAAACTCCTCTGCCTGGCTCCTCCTTGCCCAAGACACCAATACCACTCTAATACCTGACCTAAAGCAACAGCCCAACAGCAAGAGCCTGGAGCAGCCCCCCTCTCTTGTGCTAGAACACGCAATGCAATAAAGGACAAAACACCCTCAACACAAATTTACACTGATTTTTTTTTCACAAAGACCCTTTTCTTCTTGTTTTATTGCATGTGGAGGAGGGGTGGGTTTTTTTGGTAAATCTAAATCTGTAAATAGGCTTTACGGTCACTTGTAGGTATGGTTTATAGCACATTATCTGTTTTCTATTTTAATCCTGAAGAAAATTGACCACTACTTTGTGGTACATTGAAACCACATATTTTTCAAGCCAGCATACAGCAGTCACCACTTCCTTGGTCGGCCGTACTTGTTCTTTTCTTTTATTTGAATAGTATTTCATGTGGTTTAATTGCAGTGTTTATTTACATGGCAAAGACAGAGCATTAATTTTACTGAAGAAGAACAAAAGGATAAATAAGAGACTTGAATGGCAAAAGTCCAAGATGCCATTTTGCCAATACCACACAGCAGCGTTTTGATCCCCACGAATTATTTGAAAATTACCTCACTCCCAAACCCAAGTAATGACTGGATGTATTCTGAAGGATGAGGTTATACTCCTTTCATTAATATCTGTATCATGTCAAGTGTCTGTTCTTTATTTATTGAGCTGTCTACATATTTCAATATTCAGGCTAAAGATGGAGTCATTCCCAGAGTCCCCCCACTTCCTTGCTTCCCTAAACTTACCTATCTGATGCTACAAAAAGGGGACAAGCATATTTTCTTTGAAAAATAGGAGAATGCTGTCTGTGTTCCCTCTTTTTCTGGTGGGAACATCCTGATCCAGGTGGGATTTCTCCTGGAACAGTCTTTCTGCCGTTGCTCCAGTGTCACTCGAGAGATCCCAGCCAAGGGGTCTTTTCCACATCCCTGTGCAATCAGCCCAGCCTTCTGGCAGCTTCACAAAACCCCTGCTCAGTGCCCATTTTGTTTTATTTGAGACTCCCTGCACATTCCATCAGCCTGGGCAGCGGCACCCTGCTCAGCGGCCGTGGTGGAAGGGCCACCTCAAGGGGAAAAATCTAAGCAGGTATTTCTACTCTTTAAAAAGGCCTGATCAATTCTCCAGCATCAGCTGGAACCTCCTGAAAATGAGGATTAAGTATCTTGTCTTCAGAAGCTCTGAGGTGTTGGCTGAGACACCAACCTCTCCATACCCCATGAGGATCCAGATGTGCTCCTGTCTACTCCCTGTAATCCATGCTATCAAAACTAGCAGAATGCACACCGAAACAAACATCCAGCTTTGTATTTTCCCTACAAAAGACTTGCTTGGGCAGCTCCAAAGCCACAGTAGGGGTTGAAAGGGACCTTAAAAATCACCCCATTCCAACCCTGGGGACACCTCCCACCATCCCAACTTGATCCAAGCCCTGCCCAACCTGGACTCAGCAGAACTAAGCCCAGGATTATGGCAGCACAACTGAGAACCTGTCTCATTTTATCAGCCTGGCAGCAACCAAGCACAACACCACACAACACCAAAATGATAGATTTTGTGTCTTACTGAAGACTGGGAAAGACGCGTTTCCTTTCAACACCTGGAATTCCTGTTCCAGCCTCCTCCGTAGGTCAATCTGCTCAAACAGAACCTTCTGGAGTTCCTCTAACAAAGAGAAAAAGTGGTTTTGATAATCTGTATAAATAATTCTTGAAAGAACAGTTGCAGAGCTATTCATTACTCCAAGACAAAATATTTTAGCGCTTATTAAAAAAAAAGTGTTGCATAGACCTACCATCATAGATTTTGTGCAGAAAGCCATGAATATAAATCAATGTAATATATTATTTTAAAGTATTATATTACAGTGTCATGTATTGATTGATATATATGCATTAATCTCAATTATATCCACCCAAAGGTCCATATATTATTCATATGTTACTTGACAAGCTTAAAATATGGCGCAGAACAAAAGTGCCCCCTATTATCCTCATATTCTATTAAAACAAAGAGCAGTTTTATAATGTAAGAGGCCCTTATTTATTTTACCTTTCCCCATATTTTCCACATCCTTCTTCAGAGAATGAGGTGAATTGGTTTCTTGTGTGTGTTCTCCTTAAAAAAAGAAAAAGAAAAAAAAGTTATTGATTTACTGATAGTGCTTTTTGTCAGTGCTGTTCTTACTAGACATCTGCTTCGGAGAAACAGGAGAGGGGAAAAAAAGGGGCAAAAATATAAAGAAAGAGTAAGATCGAGGTTTATCTACAAATTTCTGGGTGCATAGCACAAATATTTGTGAATTCATATTTTTTCTAGTTTGGTGAAGTATCAAACTACAGCATGGCCTCTTGCAGAAAATAGCTGATGTCTCCTCAATATTCTTCTTGCTGAGCTGATTCCTCCTTTCCCTCTAACCCCTCTCTTGAAGGTACTCTTATCAGAGAATAACTGGGAGCAGGCAGAGAAAAGGGAAGATCTTTCTCTACAGTCTCATCTCTTCTCTCAACAGGAAGCCCGTGCTCTCCATCTGAGCAGGACCCTGATCCAAAATCCACAGGAAAAATGCCTTTCTGCCTTCATCAGCTCTCCAGCTTTATCATCTTCCAGAGATCCATGGCATGGGTGTGTTTCAACTGGATATAATTTATATCCAGCTGAGATAAAATTGACATTAGTGGTATTTGCATATAAAGGATACAGCTCTGGGGTCAGACAATTGAGGGACTCAATTGTCTTAGGTTGCTCACATCAACTTTTAATCATATTATAGCGCAGAATTTTTCATGTAACAGAATTTGGCTATTTCCAGACAAATGCATGCTACTTCCTTCAGCTTTTTTTTTTCTCTACAAATTGAATTAAATTAAAAAAAATAAAAACACAAGTTGTGAAGTTCACCTGAATGACAGTTTGACTTGAAAGCTGAACTTTCTGACAAAAGGTGTTACTTTCACTATCCTCTGCAAGTGCAAAATTTTTCCTGTGATTTCTATGAATAGCTTCTATAAAAGCTATAAAAACTTTTAAAAAGATAATTAAATACTACTTAAGTTGAAATTGATGGGAGATTTTATGTTATTTACAGCTGAAGTACAAACGGACTCTCAAAAATTAAGAAAATATTTGGTAAATAACCAATTATTTAACTAATTGGATTAATTCTTGTTTTAGTCCAGCCAGTAAATACACATCATTAACTCAACTGATAAGCAATCACAAGAGACATATATATAAATATATTCATATGCTTATATAGTTAGAAGAGAAGTTCATGGAGAAAATACCTTGGGTTTTGATGTTTCATTTGGTTTTGCTTTTTTTTAAAATAAAAATCCATAGCACCGAATAGGTCATCAGACAACATACAGCAGTTACTTTAAAAATGATTGTGTCATCACAATAGGCTAATTTTAAAGTTGAATTGGAAAGTCTTGCAGTAGATGCAGTCAGAAATCTTTCTGCAAACCATTTTTTCTGTTTTTAAAAATCGATGCAATCCTATATCCAGTAAACCTTGAAGTTATAGCATACAAAACCTATCCAATAGCTCTGCATTTTAGCATCTCCTCTCTCTTGATTCCTTAAAAAAAAGCCAAAAAGCAACCACTCATTCAGGAACATATATTTACACAACTGGTATCTGGTGCCAGCAATTCCATTTTAAAAAACTCATTTATGTAACACAGTGATTTGAAAAAAAAAATCATTTTCGTGGGATATTTGGTGAAAACAAAGTATTTTCCACAGGTAAGTTGTCTCACCACAGTAGAAGATATAGCAGGCTTAAAAATAGATCACCTTTTGGGCAGTGGTTTGAGGGATTTCCACAATGTAAAATGAGTTTGTTGGGGGATTTTTTTAGCCAGCATTATCCTTTTTTAAACTGGATGGCCATCAAAACAAAATATTTTTTCATATAAATTAGGGAACACCAAATCAAAAGGGAGAAATTGAAGTTTAGGAAGGGTGAATTTGTTGAATTACAAATACTAGCATATTCCTAACCCATTTCTTCTATTGAGGCGCCCTTTTCTGTGTGCTTTATGTGCAATTTTGAGGGATAACCAGCTCACAGGCAGAAGGTAACTGGATTTTTCAAGGAAAAAGAAGGGAAAGGGGAAGAGGCTGGAGTATGGTGACAATACAGCTCTTTCTCCCTTGCTTGGTTGAGCTCCCAGGGCTGCATGGTTTGAAGCTGCTGACTGGCTGGTTCAGAAAGAATTGCATCAAAATGAAGATACGGGCATGTAGCATGAGGAATAACTTCCCCAGCATCTGCAGCCTCCCTACTAAGCTACTGAAAAGGGCCTATTAAAAAATCCTCCATGCCTGCACCCGAAATAAGTAAAGAATGGGAGTGGGAAAATTGAGGTATTTAAAGGCCAAAGACAGGACTCACGGTTTTAAAGAATAATTGTATTTCTAAACTGCTTTCTGATGTTAAAAAAAAAAAAAAATTAAAAATCTCGACATTATTGTTATTAACGGCAGTAATAATCAGATGGATTTCACCTTTCAAGTCCCCCTGAAAATGATAATCAGGAGCCTGCTCTTCTCCATTTTTCCATACTTCCCAGAGGCCTCATCACGCGTTGTGTACTGTTCTACCTTAATTGAAAGGGAGGAGGTATTGAATATTTAACCAGCTTCCCTTCTCTTAAATGTTAATTAAAAGCTAAATAGGTGTTTAAAAACAAACAAACAGAAAGCCCAAAGAATTTTAATCAGTCTAAGAAAAAATCACTTCCCCTCCTAATAGCTCCACCATAACTCTCCTGGGCCTTGCCTGCACAAAAACTTGCAGCATTATGAGCAGCAGGACTGAAAGCTGTGCCACCCCTTTGTATGGACATGGAGATCTCCTTTAGGAAAGGCTATTTCAGCTTGTTCAGGAAAATCAAACTGTGTCTCCCCCGTCTCTTGTACAGGGGGAAGGAGGGTGAAATATTTGCAGGCCTCAGCGAAAGCTTTGGGTGCCTCTGCTCTTCCCCACGAGCTCAGGTGCACACGGTTTTTCTGGAATAAAGGTATAAATGGCTTTCTTAACCTGGGGTGTGAACACCCACACACGAAGGACACCTCAAAATTGCTCAGAAATTGGCACTGTGAAAAACAGAGGCCTCAGGGTTGGAGATTGGCTGCTGCGGTGCCGCCATTTTATCAGCTCTGCGTCCACCGGAGCAGCTTAAGATTTGAATTTTTAACGTCTGGATTTTTAATGTTTCTGAACTTATCCTCTTCAAAAGAAATGCACTTTGCCCTCTCTGTAAGGAGAAAGAAAAAAAAAAAAAGCCAGACATAGCCAGGGTACCCCTTCATGCTCTGCCACCTCCTGCAATCCTTCCTCGGGAACCCCTCAGAATGCTCTCTGAAAAGCAGCTAAAAAAAATCCCACGCAGTCCCAGGCAACTCAGCTACCTCAGCTGCTGATTTGTCCAGCACAGGGCATGGATGGTCTGGGAATATAATTCCATTCTCCCAGCTCTATGCCCTGTGCCTGGTGCCCAGCTTGTGCCCTCCACAACCTGAGGTTTCAGACCACATCACGTAGAACCATCTCCTCTTCCTCTGTGTCCACTCCATCCCTGCTATTCCTGGACAACCACCGTGCTTTGCAGAGCCCACCACGTCTGCCAAAAACTCTGCACCTCACCCCTGACACTGTGAAGCCCACAGCACTCCTGGTCCATCACAACTTAAACACCCACTAGTATCTTCAGCTGGAGAGAAGCGCTGTCTGCAGACACAAAGACCACAGCAAAAAGTTGCTGGAATCTTCTGGATATAAATATATATAGATATATACATTTACAACCATTTAAAAAAATGTAGGCAGATGTGAATCAGCAGACTTTCAGCGCTCCAGAGGCTCCCTCTGCATCTGAAATTAAAGACTTGCTCCAAGACACGCAGAGCTCTTGCATATGTCCCAAAGAAATTCTAAACTTACTGAAAATATTCATGCATCCTGCATATTCATGCCACTTTTAGGGGGGGGATAATCAATAGGGTATTCAGGACTTGGCAAAATATGGTTATTTTAGGAAACTCAATAAGCATTTTTTAAAGTGTTTTTGTACACCAGGGCTGATAAATGTCTTAAAAAATCTGGAGTTTTAAATGGCAATTTGCCCCCAAAAGTGATTTAAATTTAAAACAAACAAGTTCTTTTTTATGCCCAGATAAATCCTCATTTGTAACACCCATTTAAAGTTTCAAACATGAACATCTGATTAAAAAACATCCGCATTGAAGTACTAACAGATAGAGAGGAAAAGGAGCCTCAGGATTCCAAACTAAACACTCACAAACCTAGGTGGTACCAACTTAAAATACTAAAAGGTTTAAAAAAGATAAGGAATCTGTTGGCTTTTTGGTCTGAACCTTATTCATACATCTGAGAACTATTCCATAATTTTATTTTAGGAGCACAAAAGCTAGAAAATTTCAAATTCTTGGTGTGTTTCAAACGGACGGTAATATGCTCACCAGATTCCAGAAGATGAGGCTTTAAAAAATAAGCAAAACACACCTAGTATTAAGAAAATTGAAAAAAAAAAAAAAAATTCAACAATGATCCACCCTTTTTTAATGATTAGAAGAGAGTACAGGGGGTCCTTAGTCATAATAGATGAGAAATGAGAGAAATGCGAGAAATAAGGATGCAGTCCTACAGTCTGTCTGCAGATTTGTCTATCGTGCAGATCCAAGTATTTATACACAATCTTATGTATTAATATGCAGTTCTGAATCCCACATCTGAAACTTCATCTTGCCAACTTTTAACTTTTTTGGGGTTTTTTTGCAAACACATCCCTCATAAAATGTAAAGTCATTTAAATTCTGTATTCAATGCTTTCAACCTATCCCAGTTAAGACTATACAACTCTCCAGTCTGCTGCATAGTAAAAGCTGGGCTGTTTTTAACCCTCTATAAAGTATTTTAAATCTACAGCAACTGCAGTATTTGCAGAGTTGCCCTGAAAATATATTTCAGATAAAATAAAGGAAACCTGGCTCACCATTTCCAGCCTGAATTTTTCTGAAACTGCCCGACAAGGCAAAGATCAAAAAATAAAATCAGGGAAATTTCAGCAAGATTTGAGAAGCTGTTTATTAACACCCATTTTTAGGGGTCCCCTTTCTCATGAAAACAGATTAATAATTAGATTGGTTGAGGAACAGCCTGCAGAACTCCACTTCTCTTTAAGGAACACGCAGGCTTGCAAT
>NW_024373924.1:0-2046 GCF_014805655.1 Passer montanus
TCTCACTGGATCCCAGTTCAGGATCCCAGTTCTGGGTCCCAGTTTTAGGTCCTGGTTCTGATCCCGGTTCTGGATCCAGTCACTGGGTTCTGGATCTCCTCACTGGATCCCAGCACTGGATCCCAGTTCTGGGTCCTGGTTCTGGATCCAATCACTGGGTCCCAGTGCTGGGTTCCGGTTTTGGATCTCCTCTCTGGGTCTCAAATCTGGATCTCCACACTGGACCCTGGTCCTGGATCTCCTCACTGGGTCCTGGTCGGGGTCCCAGTTCAGGATCCCATCACTGGGTTCTGGATCTCCTCGCTGGATCCCAGTTCTGGATCTCCTCACTGGATCCCAGTCCCAGATCCAGCACCCGGTCCCAGATCCCAGTGCTGTGTGGGGTGCTGGATCCTGGTTCTGGATCCCATTTCTGGATGTCCTAGCTGGATCCCGGTTCTGGATCTCCTCACTGGATCCCAGTTCTGGATCTCCTCGCTGGATCCCGGTCCCAGATCCAGCACCCAGTCCCAGCTCCCAGTGCTGTGTGTGGTGCTGGATCCTGGATCCCATCATTGGGTCCTGGACCCCAGTTCTGGATCGCCACCCTGGATTCCGGTTCTGGACCCCAGATCTCATCTCCTCACTGGATCCCGGTTCTGGATCCAGCACCCGGTCCCAGATCCCAGCGCTGTGTGGGGTGCTGGGTCCTGGGTTTGGATCCCGGTTCTGGATCTCCTCGCTGGATCCCAGTTCTGGATCCCATCACTAGGTCCTGGTTCCAGATTTGGATCTCCTCACGGGGTCCCAGCGCTGGGTCCTGGTTTTGGATCCCATTTCTGGATCTCCTCACTGGATCCCGGTTCTGGATCTCCTCGCTGGGTCCCAGTCCTTGATCCAGCACCCGATCCCGGTGCTGTGCCGGATGCTGGATCCGGTTGGGATCCCGAACTGTCCCGCAGGATCCGCGTTCCTGGATCGCCCAGAGCTGGCCCAGATCTCTCTGTGCGGTCCCAGATCTCTCCAAACTGTCCCCAAACCGCTCCAGGCGCTCGGTGCAGCCCCAGATCCCTCCAAGGCACTCCTGGATCACCTGGAGCCATCCCAAACCCCTTCATGCAGATCCCAAACCCCTCCAGGATCCCAAACCCCTCAGATCTGGCCGTGGCGCGCCTCGTAGCGCGCCAGGAGGGCACTGGGGCTGTCCTGGATCTCCTGGGACCATCCTGGGTCAGTCCTGGATCTCCTGGGGTTCTGGATGTCCTGGGTCAGTCCTGGATCACCTGAGGCTGTCCTGGATCACCTGGGGCCATCCCAAACTCCTCCAGGCGGATCCCGGGATCCCAATCCCCCGGGATCTCTCAGATCTGGCCGTGGCGCGCCTCGTAGCGCGCCAGGAGGGCGCTGGGGCTGTCCTGGGTCAGTCCTGGATCACCTGAGGCTGTCCTGGATCACCTGGGGCCATCCCAAACTCCTCCAGGCGGATCCCGGGATCCCAATCCCCCGGGATCTCTCAGATCTGGCCGTGGCGCGCCTCGTAGCGCGCCAGGAGGGCGCTGGGGCTGTCCTGGGTCAGTCCTGGATCACCTGGAGCCATCCTGTGTCAGTCCTGGGGTTCTGGATGACCTGGGTCAGTCCTGGATCACCTGGGCCATCCCAAACCCCTCCAGGTGGATCCCAAACCCCTCCAGGATCCCAGGATCCCTCAGATCTGGCCGTGGCGCGCCTCGTAGCGCGCCAGCAGGGCACGGAAGCGCTGGGTCAGTCCTGGATCACTCCTGGATCACTCGTGGATCACCTGGAGCCATCCCAAACCCCTCCAGGTGGATCCAGGTGGATCCCAATCCCCCGGGATCCCTCAGATCTGGCCGTGGCGCGCCTCGTAGTGTGCCAGCAGGGCGCGGAAGCTTTAGAACTGTCCTGGGTCAGTCCTGGGGTTCTGGATGTCCTGGGTCAGTCCTGGGTCAGTCCTGGATCACCTGGGGCCATCCCAAACCCCTCCAGGTGGATCCAGGTGGATCCCAATCCCCCGGGATCTCTCAGATCTGGCCGTGGCGCGCCTCGTAG
>NW_024373924.1:2287-4241 GCF_014805655.1 Passer montanus
GGGGAAAATTGAGGGGAAAAGGGGGGGAAATGTGAGGGGAAAAAAGGGGGAAATGGGGAAAACATGAGGGGAAAATAGAGGGAAGTGTGAGAGGGGAAAATGAGAGAAATTTGAGGGGAAAATGGAGGGAAATGAGAGGGGAAAAGAGGGCAGAAATGTGAGGGGAAAATGAGGAAAATGTGAGGGGAAAATAGGGGGAAATGGGGGAAATGTGAGGGGGGAAAATGGAGGGAAATGTGAGGGGGAAATTGGGGAAAAATTAGGGGAAAATGGAGGGGAAACGTGAGGGTGAAAAGGGCGGGAAATGTGAGGGGAGAAAATGGCGGAAACATGAGGGGGAAATGGGGGAAATGTGAGGGTGAAAAGGGTGGGAAATGGAAAAATGGTGAGAAACGTGAGGGGGAAACGGTGGAAATGTGAGGAGGAAAATGGTGCGTGAAGTGAAAAGACAGGAATTGTGAGGGGAAAATGGAGGGAAACATGAGGGGAAAATGGGGGAAATGTGAGGGGAAAATGGAGGGAAAATGTGAGGGGAAAAGGGCGGGAAACGTGAGGGGAGAAAATGGCGGCGAACATGAGGGGAAAATGGAGGGAAATATGAGGGGAAAATGGTGTGTGAAGTGAAGGGAAAAGAAAGGAATCGTGAGGGGAAAATGGAGGGAAACGGGAAAATGGAGGGAAACCATGAGGGTGAAAAGGGCGGGAAACAAGGGGAAAATGGCGGCAAATGAGAGGGGGAAATGGTGGGCAAAGTGAGGGGAAAATGGGGAAATGTGAGGGGAAAATGGGGGAAATGTGAGGGGAAAATGGGACACAGGGGACAGTCCAGGTGACAGGGGATGGACACAGAGAATGGCTCAGGGGACAGGAAATGGCACACGAGACATGGGATGGACACAAGGGACAGCCCAGGGGACAGGGCATGGACACAGGGACCAGCCCAGGGTCATGGGATGGACAGAGGGGACACGGGACGGACACAGGGGACACGGGATGGACACAGGGGACAGGGGATGGACAGAGGGACCAGCCCAGGGGACAGGGGATGGACACACGGGACATGCCAGGTGACAGAGGATGGACAGAGGGGACACAGGATGGACACAGGGACCAGGCCAGGTGACAAGGGATGGACACAGGGTACAGGGGACGGACACAGGGGACAGCCCAGGGGAGAGGGGGACACGGAATGGACACAAGATCAGGGGACAGGGAATGGACACAGGGACCACCCCAGGGGACACAAGATGGACACAGGGCACAGGGGATGGACAGAGAGGACAGGGGATGGACACAGGGGACAGTCCAGGTGACAGGGGATGGACAGAGGGGACACGGGATGGACACAGGGACAGGGGATGGACACAGGGGACACCGAGGTGACAGGGGATGGACACAGGGGCACGGGATGGACAGAGGGGACACGGGATGGACACAGGGACCAGCCCAGGGGACACTGGATGGACAGAGGGAACAGGGCATGGACACAGGGGACACCGAGGTGACACGGGATGGACAGAGGGGACAGGAGACGGACACAGGGACCAGCCCAGGGGACACGGGATGGACACAGGGGACGGACACAGGGGACACCGAGGTGACAGGGGCCAGCCAGCCCCCTCCCCACTCCCCCTCACCTTCTGCTCCTCGGGCACGTGCACCTTGCGGGCCTTGCGGGCCATGGGCTGCGGCCGCAGCTCCTCCTGCGAGAAGCGCAGCCGCCGCGGGTCGAAGGGGCCCCCCCCGGGACCCCCCCCCAGCGCCTCGGCCTCGGCCTCCGGGGGGGCCCGGGGGGGTCCTCACCTTCTGCTCCTCGGGCACGTGCACCTTGCGGGCCTTGCGGGCCATGGGCTGCGGCCGCAGCTCCTCCTGCGAGAAGCGCAGCCGCCGCGGGTCGAAGGGGCCCCCCCCGGGACCCCCCCCCAGCGCCTCGGCCTCGGCCTCCGGGGGGCAG
>NW_024373924.1:8354-9423 GCF_014805655.1 Passer montanus
AGGGAGGGAGGGGGAGGGGCGATGGGGGGGGCGCGCGCACGTGCGGCGGTCACGTGGGGGGATCCCCCGCCCCCACGTGCGGCTTCACCTCGCGTGAACCCCCCCGGGGTGGGGGAGGGGACACCGGGAGTGGGGCGGGGGGAGGGGCGCAGGGACCCCGCTCCGGTCCCGGTTCTGGTCCCGGTCCGACCCCCCCGGTCCCGGTGTCCCTCCCGGTTCCCCCCGGTTCCAGTCCCGGTCCCGGTGTCCCCCTCGTTGTCCCGGTCCCGTTACCCGGTCCCGGTTCCGGTACCGGTGTCCCCCCCCGTCCCTGTCCCGGTCCCTCCCGGTCCCGTTCCCGGTTCCGGTCCCGTTTCCCACCCCCGGTCCCGGTTCCGATCCCGGTCCCGGTTCCCGTCCCTGTCCCCGGTCCGGTCCCGGTCCGTTCCCCACCTTGTCCCGGTTCTGATCCCGGTCCCTCCCGGTTCCAGTCCCGGTTCCGATCCCGGTCCCGGTCCCCGTCCCTGTCCCCGGTCCTGTCCCGGTCCCCACCTTGTCCCGGTCCCTGTCCCCGGTCCCTGTCCCCGGTTCGTGTCCCGGTTCCCCTGTCCCGGTTCGGGTTCCGGTCCCGGTCCCTGTCCCCGGTTCGTGTCCCGGTTCCGATCCCGGTTCCGGTCCCGTTTCCCCTCCCCCGTTACGATCCCGGTCCCGGTTCCGTTCCCCACCTTGTCCCGGTCCCGGTCCTGTCCCGGTCCCGGTTCTGTCCCGGTCCGGTCCCGGTTCTGTCCCGGTTCCCCCTGTCCCGGTTCGGGTTCCGGTCCCGGTCCGTTCCCCACCTTGTCCCGGTCCTGTCCCGGTTCTGTCCCGGTCCCGCCCGGTCCCTGTCCCCGGTTCGTGTCCCGGTTCTGATCCCGGTCCCGGTTCCCCCCTGTCCCTGCCCCTATCCCGGTTCGGGTTCCGGTCCCGGTCCGTTCCCCACCTTGTCCCGGTCCTGTCCCGGTTCTGTCCCGGTCCCTCCCGGTCCCTGTCCCGGTTCCGGTCCCGGTTCCGTTCCCCACTTTGTCCCGGTTCTGTCCCGGTCCCGCCCGGT
>NW_024373925.1:0-442 GCF_014805655.1 Passer montanus
GGCTGCCTGAACACCTAATGATAGCTTGTCACGGGATACCATGGACTGACAAGGCTGTACGTGCAACTGTCTGCTGGATGTCTAGAATGCAAAAGGCTCTTGTAGATGAAATACTAGCACATTAGGAGCTTCTTTACACATCTCATTTCAGCTTCTTAAATGATTTAGAATGATTATTTTATGTTCCTGTTTAATCCTGTTAATTTTATTTATGTGGTGGGTTGATCATGACTGGCTGTCAGGTGCCCACCAAGGGACAATTTCACTCCCCCCCTCAGTGGGACACGGAATAAATAAGATTAAAAAGTTGTGGATTTAGTAAAGAAAATAAAGGCCATGCATAAAAACAAAGGAAAATAAAAATATTATCTCTTCTACTCCTCCATAGGCAATGTCCAGCTGCCTCCTGGAAAGTAAGGCATTAGTACACACAGGGTAAATT
>NW_024373926.1:0-442 GCF_014805655.1 Passer montanus
TCTCTTTCTGTTTTCCCCAACCATAATAGTGTAAAAGATTATTTATTTTTATTATTACTATTTTTAATACACAAACAGTTTTATATTGCAGTTATTAACAGAGAGTGTCTAGAGATAAATCACATCTTACTCTTTCATTAAATAAGCAAGTTGAGGGTATTACAGATCTGATGTCAGGTAAAAAGTGTTTGCTTTATCTCTGTATTAAAATAACTTTGATTTGATTATTTTATATATGATTTTTGATAGCATAACAGTCTAAATGTGTCCACAAAATAAAAGTGCTTTAAAATTTCCACAGATGTGTCAAGAAGCTAACACATTGAAAAGAATGTGAAGAGAAGTAGTTTGTGAGCTCAAAAGCGGCTCACAGGGTGCAGTCCAACCAGAGTGAAATGTGGTAGCAAACTGAGGACTGATAATATTCACTGGCAGAGGCTAC
>NW_024373927.1:0-442 GCF_014805655.1 Passer montanus
AAATATATAAAATAAATTATCTATACAATAAATTAAACTATAAAATATATAAACTATACAAACTATATAGACAATTTTATATGATATATTTATATTTTTTATTTTTATATACATAAATGTATATATAATCTAAACCACAGAAAATCTATAAAATAGAAATTAAACTATACAATAAATGAAATCCAGATTCATTGACTGTGCTGGGCCCTCCAGTCCAGGCACTGCAGCCCCTGCTGGGACCATCACAGGCCTGCAGGAATTCTGTGACGCCCTCTGCGTTTCTTGCTCCGCTTCTCTTGAGCTGCCCCAAGGCCCAGGGGCTGGGAAATGTCACTGCAGGTCAGGGCAGAGCCAGCTCGGAGCCCCTGTGCCACCTTGGGAACACCCAGACCTGGTTAGTTCTGGGGGTTAACTGGGGCAGGACACCCAAACTTTGTTAATT
>NW_024373928.1:0-442 GCF_014805655.1 Passer montanus
CCAACACTTTCTGACCAATAACCTATTGATAATCGCTACAAAAACCAATAATCCATTGATCAATAGCGCCAATTTTCCCTTTCCTTCCGTTTCCGGCCCAGTACAAGCTCAACTCCTACGGCTTCCAACCCTTCTACATGGCGCTGGAAGAGGACGGCAAGGCGCACGGCGTCCTCCTGCTCAACAGCAACGCCATGGGTACAACGCGCCGATTCTGCCAAAATTTGGGGAAATTTGGGGGAAATTTGGGGGAAATTTGGGGAAATTTGGGGAAATCTGGGGAAATTTGGGGAAATTTGGAGAAATTTGGGGGAAGTTGGGGAAATTTGGGGGAAATCTGGGGAAATTTGGAGAAATTTGGGGGAAGTTGGGGAAATTTGGGGGAAATCTGGTGCGGGGAAATTTGGGGAAACTTGGGGAAATTTGGGGGAAATCTGGGGAA
>NW_024373929.1:0-442 GCF_014805655.1 Passer montanus
TAACTCATACAATTTTTAACTTTGAAACAATCTAATGACAGTGTGATATCTGGTAAATGGCCATGTCTCCCTCAGAACAACATATAATCAGGAAGCAACAGAATTCAGACCTTCATTATTCTTCTGGGCGCTAATACCCAACAAGAACTGCCACTTCCCCATAGGCTTCCTCTCTTCTAATTTTTGAGGACACTTATCATTAAGGAGACACAACCAGCGAAAAGAGACAAGGCGCCTGCAGCTCAGGGGGGATAGCCACAAGAGGACTGACGGAAAACCCAGACGGGAGAGGCGACGGCAGCGCACAGGACCGTCACTCCGGTACCCGCTGCCCCGGGAGCCGCCCGCGGCCGCGCAGCGCAACTCGTGTGCGGAGCGGGCAGGAGCCGCCCCGGCCCCGCCCCCTCCGCCCGCAGCCAATGGCGCTCGGCGGGGCGCCGCT
>NW_024373930.1:0-442 GCF_014805655.1 Passer montanus
CCCAAAGTCACCCCAAAATCTATCACAAAGCCATCCCAAAATCTGTCCGGAGTCACCCCAAAATCTGACCAGGGTCACCCCAAAGTTCACCCCAAAATCACCCCAAAATTCATCAGAAAATGAGTCCAAAATTCACCCCAAAATCAGCTGGTGGCACTGTCCCTGATGTCCCCAATGTCCCCGATGTCCCAGGGCTGGTGACTCTCAATGACATGAAGGCCAAGCAGGAGGCGCTGGTGGCACTCAGGGCTGTCCCCGGGGTTGGTGGCACTGTCCCTGATGTCCCCAGTGTCCCTGATGTCCCCAATGTCCCCAATGATGTCCCCAGGTTTGGTGACCCTCAATGACATGAAGGCCCAGCAGGAGGCGCTGGTGGCACTCAGGGATGTCCCCAGGGCTGGTGGCACTGTCCTTGTCCCCAGGTTTGGTGACCCTCAATGAC
>NW_024373931.1:0-2717 GCF_014805655.1 Passer montanus
ATCCATCCAAACAACATCAATGTCTTCATCACACCACCCTCCCATGGTCCCAGCCATCTCTTCATCTCCAAGTTGTCTCTAGCTTCCCTGCCCAATTCCACCCATTGCTCCTTCCCCTCCACATCACCATCCATCACCTAGCAGTCACAAGTCCCAACAACATCAATGTCTTCATCACACCACCCTCCCATGGTCCCAGCCATCTCTTCATCTCCAAGTTGTCTCTAGCTTCCCTGCCCAATTCCACCCATTGCTCCTTCCCCTCCACATCACCATCCATCACCTAGCAGTCACAAGTCCCAAAAACCATCTGCTTAATGATTGATGATTGTCCCATCTGCCTACAGACAAACAACCCCCGTCATCCATCACCCATGTACCCAGCCCTCCATCCACCCTTGCACTATCCATTTCTACAGGCATCCAACGATGTTCATGTCCATCCTTCTACTCATGACTCCATCCAACCCTCCAGGCATCCATCCATAATCCACCTTTTTCTCCATCTTTCCATTAATTTCTCCATCCCTACTTCCATCTCCCCAATCCTTCCACCCTCTGACCTTCCTCCTCACCTGTGACAACATCAGTGGTGACGCGGTCAATCCTCCTCCTGTCCCGCAGCCCATAGAGGTGGAAGCGGTACCGCTGGGAAGGGGACAGCCCTGGCACTGTCACAGAGCGAGACCCACCATCAACAGCCAGGGCCTGGGGCTGGCCCTGGGCATCCCGGTACTGCAGCGTGAAGGAGTCAAAGGAGCCCTCAGGGACGCTCCACTGCAGCTGCACAGAGTTGGGGGTGACACTGGAGACCCTCAACTTCCCCAGCACCACGTGTCCCTGGCTGGCCTCAGTTTGGGGCTGCTCAGTTTGGGGCTGCTCAGTTTGGGGCTGCTCAGTTTGGGGCTGCTCAGTTTGGGGCTGCTCAGTTTGGGGCTGCTCAGTTTGGGGCTGCTCAGTTTGGGGCTGCTCAGTTTGGGGCTGCTCAGGTTGTGTGTCTTCGGGTTGGGGCTCCTGTGAGGGTAGGGGCAGCTGCTTTGGCACTGCTGCATCTGTGATGGAGAAGGAATGACCTCAGGCCTGAGAATTGACATGTTCATTGAACCATCCATCCATCCATCCATCCATCCATCCATCCATCCATCCATCCACACTTCCATCTCCTAGACCATTCATTCCAGTATCCATCATCCACCACCCCTCAATCCAACCACGTGGCTTTCAGTGTGGCTTTTCCTACAACTGATTCTTTAGCTTCTTCCTCCATTGAATCACTCAATAATCAAACAGTTGACTGGATCCATGAAACCGCCTGCCCCAACAACCATCATCATTGTCCATCCATGGATCCATCCATGGATCCATCCATCCATCCATCCATCCATCCATCCATCCATCCATCCATCCATCCATTATTCTTCCATCCTTCACCCATTCCCTTTTCTTCAGTCAGTCGTAAACTCTGTTCCTCCATCCCCCTTAACTGCCCTCACCTCCCAACCCCCACCCCAACACCCTGCCCTTACCCAGGGCACAAACCAGCCACAGGCTCAACCACACATGCTCCCATCTGGCCACCTGTGCATTCAGCATCGATCCATCCAAACCAGCCAGGAGCCCCCATCCACTGATCCATCACCCCTCCATCCTCATCATCTACCAATCTGCCATCACTCCAACCCTGAGCTGTTTCCAGCTTCCCAGTGCTGGGGTGTAGGATGGGGGGAGTTTGGGGGGAGGAAAGATGGATGATGGATGTTAGACAGATGACAGATGGATGATGGATGGTGATGATGGAGGATGACAGTCTCTGTGTCATTAGAAGGGTCAGTGTTTGATTTGATGGTGCCAGTGTCAGCGTTTACTCAATGGCAGATGGGAATGGGATGGTAGAAAGGTGCAATTGGTGCAATCATGCAGGGAAATGTGGGGAAGTATGGATGGAGCTGGAATGGAGGAAGGATCAAAGTGGGATGGGGACAAGGTGTGTGGATGGAGGGAATGAGGAAGACAGGGATGGGGGAAGGAAGTGGCAGAAGGAAGTGATGGAAGGAAGGAAGTGGCAGAAGGAAGTGGCAGAAATGGCGGAATTGGGGAAGGAAGTGGCGGAAGGAAGTGGCGGAAGTGGCGGAAGGAAGGAAGTGGCGGAAGGAAGTGGCGGAAGTGGCGGAAGGAAGGAAGTGGCGGAAGGAAGTGGCGGAAGTGGCGGAAGGATGTTTGGGTAGACAAAATAAATGGATGGGTGGATGGATGGATGGATGGATGGATGGATGGATGGATGGATGGATGGATGGATGGATCCCAGTGGTCCCAGAAGCATCTGTTCAATGATCTTTCCACCTACCTATTGACCAACAACCCATTATCCATAACCCATCATAAATCATCCATGATCAACCATCATCCCCCATCTCTCCATGGCTCCACACATCCCTGTACTCTCCATCCCTCTGGCCTCCACATTCCCACCGCCATCTCAAGTCCCAGAAGCACTTCCCAGACTCCCAAAGCTTGAAAGACCATATGAGAGCTTCGATGCACCATGGGTGCAGATGGGGCCTGAGCCCCCCTCACCTGTCACGACATCAGTGGACACGTGGTCAGTCCTTTTCCCACCTTGCAACCCGTAGAGGTGGAAGCGGTACCGCCGGGATGGGGACAGCCCTGGCACTGTCACCGAACGAGACCTGCCATCAATGGGCAGGGCCTGGGGCTGG
>NW_024373932.1:0-442 GCF_014805655.1 Passer montanus
AAGAACTCTCTTTCCCCCCTCTTTTGTTCCATCTACATTTCCTGTTAGATTGTTATTTATTATATTGCTATATATTATATAAATGTTATATATATAATGGTATATTATATATATTATTATATTATGTTAGCCATACATTTTTCCTGTTATATCTTATATTATTTTAAGATGGTTTATATGTGTCCTTGCTCTGCCTCAAACTTGTGAGAGGTAGAAAAGTCTTTAATCATCTTTAACTCTTCTGTCATTTATAGATTTTTACTAAAAATGCCAAAGAAATCACATCTAATTTTTTTATAATTTATACATCAGACTTAAGTGCAATTGAGACTAATCAGCAACTGTTGAAAGAAAACCCAAGAAACTGGGAGGAGAGTGGTAGGGCAGAGGAGAATGGGACATGTCATTATCAGTTCTAGAAGCACTTAAATTATTAATTGAT
>NW_024373933.1:0-442 GCF_014805655.1 Passer montanus
CCCTTTGATTTATGGGTTGAGAAGCAGAATTCTGCAGTTTTCACATTAAATTACTGAGGGCACATGAGTTTTCTTGGTGCCTAGATACAAGACTGAAGTAAGAAATTCAAATAAAGTCTTGGGGAAAAAAAAGTAAAAAGTAAGTATGACAATATGCTGTATGTCTAGATAGAATACATAGAATATAAGCAAACCAGTAACAGATGTATTAAAAATATAGAAGCCCCAAATGTTACAGTTTAAAGAAGGTGGGCCCATTCTCCTGCTGGAATTTCCTATGACTATTTCCCCAAGAGCAGTCAGTTGAATTTTGTTGATTCTGTTATAGGCTGTCTCTCCCACTCTACTGCAAAGACATTAAGCTGGGAGAGGTGTATATGGAACATTTTTCCATGGCTTGAAATGTAATGTTACAAAGAGGAAGAGCTGGGCTTGTCAGAAG
>NW_024373934.1:0-442 GCF_014805655.1 Passer montanus
CCCAAATCTCTCTCCCCAAATTCTCCAAACTCCCAACCCCAAAACGGTTTCTAACGCCAAATCTTCAACCCCAAAAGGATCTCTGATCCTAAATCCATCCTAAAACCATCCCTGACCCCAAATCCATGAGCCCAAAACCTTCTCTAACCCCAAATCCATGACCCCAAAACCTTCTCTAACCTCAAATTCTCCATCCCAAAACCCTCTCTAACCCCAAATCCATCACCCCAAAACCCCCAAATCCCCCAAATCCTCCATCCCAAAACCATTCTTAACCCCAAATCTCTCACCCTAAAACCATCCTTAACCCCAAATCCTCTATCCCAAAACCATCCTTAACCTCAAATCCATCACCCCAGAAACCCCAAATCCCCCAAATCCCTGATCCCAAAATCTTCTCTAACCCCAAATCCCCATCCCAAAACCATCTCTTACCCCAAAT